>NC_090648.1:75559658-75757158 GCF_040937935.1 Hyperolius riggenbachi
AGGATAGAATTCCAATAGATTTCAGTTTGAAATCTATTGAAATTCGATCTGATGGCATTTTTTTGCCATCAGATTTCCATTAAGGCCAATGCAAACTGATAAGCAATCTCATCAGATCGACCTACATTTTCCACCCTGCAAGTTCGATGGAAATCCATCGAAATCGGCCGTCGATCAGTCGATTGGCCAACCGATTTGCAATCGATTGAACAATCGATCGATCGGGATCGATCGGTCGGCCAGAAAATCGGCTGAGTGTATGGGCTGCTTAAAGGGCGTTTTCACTAAAGGGCGGTAAGCAGAATATTGTGTGTAGAGTTTTACCGAACGATGATTAGACCAGAATGCAATTCATTACGATCTATTCAAAACGTAAGATTTTACGCACGTTATTCTACTTACTGCATCTTAGGGAATCTACCTCTTTGTCTTTATAACTAGATAATAAGATACTCAGGGCCATATGCAATTAACTTTTTCACCTGAGTTATCTCCTAGGAGATAATTTTAATCTTCTCCCTAAACTAAATTTTCAGAATTTTACAATCGAAAAAGTACCCAAAAGTTGGTGAAGAAATATTATCAAATTTATTTTGAGTATTTTCTTGCTTGCTGGTGGCTTAAAATACATTTTATGACAAGATGTGAAAATATCACCCAGGAGAAAACGTAGGTGAAAAAGTGAATTGCATACGGGCCACTGGCCCTCATTCAACTCAATTTTCTACTACATTTTCTCCTAGGAGATAATTTTTCACCTTCTGTTTAAAATACATTTTCAGCACTCTGCAATTGTAAAAGTACCAAAAAGTAGTTGTAAAAGTCCTGTCACAATTATTCTGAGAGTTTTCTTGTTTATTGGTGACTTAAAATGCATTTTATTGATAAGGTGTGAAAATATCACCTAGGAGAAAACTTAGGAGAAAAAGTGAATTGAATAAGGGCCTGAACTGTTTGTTGCAATTTAGACATATTAATCACACTAATCATACATGGGATGTTCTTACGCACTCATTCAGAATAATATGACACCATTTATTTATGGTTTTTTTCCATACATTTATTTTGCTCATTTTGTTTTCCGCTTGAAGTAAACTTTTGAACTCTGAATTTATGATGCCTCTGTACCAGTCTGACTCTCAGTTATGTGAGGATTGAGTAAACAAAGGGTCTTATCTATTTGTTATAAATAAGCTAACATCCTCTCAAGACCGTATTTGTATGTTCTGTTTCAATTAATGCAACCAACAGTATTTATATATGCAGTTATGTATGTATTAAGTTTGCAAAAAAATGTGATGTTGGATGTATACTAGCTGTGTACTCCAACAACTTGTCAGCATACAGGATTGGAGGTACTTATGGTAAATACAGTACAGTACAATACTCTACTGCTACTATATTGCTACTCTAGTGTGCTTATTGTATTACCAAGAGACTGATGGGTGATATGTTACAAGAACTTTTCTGGATTCAGCTAGGTTCCCCTGAGGAAGCAGAATCAGTCTGTGAAACACGATGAGACGTATAGAAGCTTGTTTATCCATTAATTTGTGTTATGTGTAGCCACAAGTGAAGCATATGTATGTCATTACTATTATTTATTGGATTTATATAGTGCAAACATATTAGGCCTCGTTGTCATGATACGTGCTTTCGTGCGCATTTGGAAGCGCGCATGATGTGGTGAAACGCAAGAAAGGCAGAAGGGCATAGACAGCCCTCCTGCCGTTCACATTTACTGAGTTGCGCAGCAGTACAATGCGCTATGATGCGCTTGCGTACTGCTGCCTGCATTTTGCCCGCAAGCGCAGAGCTGATCCCATCACTGTCAATGGATGGGATCAGCACCGCAGTGGGTGGCGGCGCAGATGGCGTGCAATCGTACGCGTTGTGTTCCGATCGCACCGGCCATCTGCGCTGAAGAGATGTGAATGAGGCCTTACATAGTGCTGGACAGTAAATAAGATTACAGACAATGATAATAGGGGTGACAGACAACACATTACAGGTAATAAGCAGTAAGAGTCCGTTCACACTTGTCTAAAAAAAAAGTATACAGGTTGTACGTTTTTTTGCCCCAGACAAAAACAGAGCCATGGATCCCAATGTTAAAAATAGCGGCCGTCTTCACTCTGGTCAAAAAAACGCGTACGTTAAAAAGGGGCGCTGGGAAAAAAGGGCGCCGGGTTTTTAACGATAAGCATGGATAACGTTTAAAAATGTATTGTACTGTATTTCGTTTACAATTAATGTTTTTTAACCAGTTCACCCCCAAGGGTTTTTATCCTAACGGACCAGAGCAATTTTCAGTTGTCAGCGCTCCTCCCTTTTATTCCCTAATAACTTTATTACTACTTATCACAAGAAAATGATCTATACCTCGTTTTTTTCGCCACCAATTAGGCTTTCTGTGGATAGTACATTTTGCTAAGAATTTTTTTATTCTAAATGCATTTTAATGAGAAAAACAGAAAAAAAAAGAAAAAAAATCATTATTTCTCAGTGTTCAGCCTTTATAGTTTTAAAATTAAACATTCTCCTGTGGATAAAACAAACACGTTGTATTTGCCCAGTGGTCCCGATAATTAAACCGTTTAGATTATGTCCCTACCACAATGTATGGCGACAGTATATTATTTTGAAATATAAGTGGTTATTTTTCTGTTTGTTCTGGCCATAATTACAAGCCCCTATGTAATAAATTAAAATTAATTTTCCCCCATAAAATATAGAATAAAAAAAGCTGAGTCCCTAAGGCAACTATTTTTTTTTTTTTTTAAGCTGATTTTTTTTTTACAAGTGTTTTTTTTGGGGGGGAGGGTTGGAAGTGTAATTTTATTAATGATGTGTATATACTTGAAAATGTATGTATTTTGTAAGTGTAATATACTTTTTGGCCACAAGATGGCGCTGGTGAACACTCATAGGACGTGTTCACTTTTTTTTTTTTTTTTTTTTTTTACACACTTTATTAAACTGTTACATTTCCTGTTTGTGTGAATGGACGTAGCCGCTGTTCGCGGTCACGTCCATTCACTCCAGGCACTGCGATTGGGTAGAGGACTGTTCAGTCCTCTTCCCCAATCGCCCAGCACGGGATCCCGACGGTAATGGCGGCGGTAGCGGCGGACACACGGCGGTAGCAGCGGCGGGAATGCGCGACGTATTAAAACGTCATGTTGCTGTTAATAGCGGTAAGCATGACGTTTTAATACGTTAGGATGGCGGTAAATGGTTAAAGTTATAAATCATTAAATAATGTGCATTAAATCGGCAATTGTAAAAACGTTAATCTTTCGTTTAAATACTGAAACGTATAATAACGTTAAAAAATAGACCCCCCTGTTGATGCCTAAACCTAAGACCCCCCCTGTTGGTGCCTAAGTAACCCTCCCTGTACCTACCCCTAACCCCTAGACCCCCCTGTTAGTGCCTAAACCTAAGACCCCCCTGTTGGTGCCTAAACCTAAGACCCCCCTGTTGGTGCCTAAACCTAAGACCCCCCTGTTGGTGCCTAAACCTAAGACCCCCCTGTTGGTGCCTAAACCTAAGACCCCCCTGTTGGTGCCTAAACCTAAGACCCCCCTTTTGGTGCCTAAACCTAAGACCCCCTGTTGGTGCCTAAACCTAAGACCCCCCCTGTTGGTGCCTAAACCTAAGACCCCCCTGTTGGTGCCTAAACCTAAGACCCCCCTGTTGGTTTTTTCGTTTAAAAATAATGTAAAAAAAAATGTACTGTTTTTCGTTTAAAAATAATGTTTGAAAAAAAATATTGTACTGTTTTTCATTTAAAAATAATATTTAAAAATGTATAAATCATTAAATAATGTGTAATCATGAGAAGCAGTAATAAAACATTAAGTCTCCGGGCGCCGCTTTTAAAACGTTATTTTTCACCGGCGCCCTTTTTTCCTATCGGGCGCCCATTAAACGATATTTATTATAGGAGTGAATGGCGGCGCCCGATTTGTCCACTAGCCTCAGGCGCCCGAATTTACTGTTTCCCAAAAAAACAGATCCGTGGTATCCGTGCATGAAAACTGAACGGAGAGTCTGGACTTTGTACTTTTTCCTGGAGCACAGATCCCCACGGACGCAATGAAAGGCAACACAAAAACGGGTCTCCCTTCACACACAGAACTTTGCACACAAAACGGCGGTTGGTCTGGAGATCCTTCAGTTGGCCACGTGCATACAAGTCGTTTGAACAATTTGTACTTGCTTTGAATGAGGCCATTTCGTGCAGTCCATTGTTCGCTTGCGTGCGCAGTATGCAAATGAGTTGGCTGTTCAGTTGGTTGGTGCGTGGAAAATACAAGCCGTCCAGTCGCTTGGTCGTGCGGCCGGTCATGTTGTTGGGTTGATCGTGCGAATAAAGTTGCGTATGTGCTGGAGCGTTAACAGTCTAAAAGGAGGGGATTGCTGTGAAATATCATCAATCAGTCTCTAGGAAGTATAATATAGGCTTATTTACCGTACAGGAGATAATAAAATATTATAAGAATCGTAAGGCTCGGAATAGTAGTTATATATATCAAATTACATTTTAAAATCATTCCTCCTATCTTGACCGCGATTAGGGCCTTACAGATATCTAAGCTATCTATTGGACATAAATAGGCAGTGTTCTCCCCAGGCTCTTTTAGCCGGGTGCTCCACCCGGCTAGATTTGGTGACCACCCTGTCATCGGCTCACCTCCTTCTATGCTGCAAGCACAGTTGCCCTGCATTTTCAACTCGCACCACCCGGCTACTTTTTTATGCCACCCGGCTACTATTTCATGCCACCCGGCTGGAAAAAAATTCTGGGGAGAACACTGAATAGCTATGAGTAGGTGAGGTCAGTTAGTCGATAACTATTATATTATTATATACAAGGATAATTGGATAATTATAATTCAAGGCTACTTAGACTTATGGTATTAACTCAGCGCCATCTCTTATCTACAAACAACACAAATCATTCCCATTAGCATGATCCAAAAGCCATGAAAACATGTGAAAGAGAACCAGTTTATAAGAGTGAATGTATAGAAATTAATAGTACAAAGGACGTGTAGCAAAATGGCTTACAGGCGGCCATTTTGTTATAAATTTCGATTTTACTTCAGGGTGGTGACATTCCTCCTCACTAATTATACTTGTGGCATTGGAACTGGTGAGATACATGTTTATGGTCTCAGTGATCTAAGTTACTTAAATCCAAGTCTACTGGGGCTAATTTAATCATTTTAAATCATAATAAATAGTATAGTGTGTTTTTTAAGAAGACTTTTGGTGGCATTGTACAAATTAATCTTGCAGTTCATTGGTATAAAATAGCTTTATTAATCCGGCTAGACAATTGTAATACATAATAGAAAGTTTGCACATCATTCCTACCAGATATCTAGTAGCTGTGATAGCTACTAGATATCGGGTAGGAATGATGTGCAAACTTTCTATTATGTATTACAATCGTCTAGCCAGATTAACAAAGTCATTTTATACCAATGAACTGCAAGTGCCAACCTACTTTCTACCTACCTATACATATGATGATGCATGTCTCACCCGGTTTGAGCACGCAACCTGTGGTATAAATTACCCGATAGTATGTATTTATAGCATGCAATATCCAACAATTATTATTACAGCATTGAAGACTGTGGTGCCTGTTCTGCTGCCTTCTTTATTACAAATTAGTACAATGTAGTACAACAATATAGTACAAATGAATACTGCATAATAGGAGGATTCTTTGTGTAATGCTGCTAAAAAAAAATAAAAACTCCCCTCTGCCAGTAAATTCTTTACACATTTAAGATGATATTTAACTCCAAGAGCAATACCATACTTATAGAATGAGGGCACTTACATTATTTATATGTAAGTCTTTATACTGTAAGTTTCAAAAACATAGAAAATATAGTTGGAAGGTTTGAAGCCTTTATCCAGGTCATATCAAACCGTGGAGAGGTTAGCTGAAGGAATTGGGAAGGAGCAATTTTTTTGACTGCAGTCATGTGTAGCACCTAAAGCAAATGTAAACCCCGCCCCTTGCCCAACATGACAGCAAGCAACATGAAGTAGTAATATCATACAATGTAAGGTTTGCATATTTAGCAATGTCTCGTCTGCTGTTTCCTTGCTCATTTACTTTTAGCAACATCAAATCTTTTCACAATGCATTCACAGTGTACTCATTGCTTTGCTTTTGTCACAACTAAGATTGATTCCTAACAACCCTTTGAGGGATTCTGCAGAATCAGCGAGTGATTTCAGTCACTATTAGGGGTTGAATGAACCACGTCAGCCCGCGGGTAGTTTTTACAGAAGCAATTTTTACCTTTCAGCGGTCCTCCCATTTATTCACCAATAACTTTTTTCCTGCTTATCCCACCTAAATGTTTTTTGGGGTGATACTTGTTTTCAATAATTACTTTATTTTCTTTACATTTTAAAGGGAAAAACAAGGGAATAAATGAAAAAGTAAACTATTTCTCCAATTCAACCCTCTTTAGTTTTAAAATAAACAATTCTGCTGTAAATAAAACCCATAGATTTTATTTGCCCATTTGTCCCGGTTATTACAACATTGAAATTATGTCCCTAGTACATTAGCGACAATATGTTATTTGGAAATAAGGGTGTATTTTTTATATTATGTGTTCCCTATCAATAATTACAGTAATATACCCTCATGACATACATAGTAAAAAAGCCGAGTCCCCAAAGTTTATGTATTTATGTTTTTATTTTGTAACTGTCCCTTTTTTGTACAAGTGTACAAGGGGAGTTAATAAGTGTTTATGATTTACATTTGTTTTAAATATTTTACGTGGAATTTACTTTTTGGCCACAAGATGGCATTACCAGGACGTTTTTGATCATTTACTATATGCATTTTTCTTTTGTGAGTCAACATGGCTTCTGATTGGAGTCATATTAATTCAATCCCAGGCATTTTAATTTGGCTCTGGGACACACGTTCCGCTTTGCCAATTACTGCCGATTAAGTTCTGCCACATGCCCACAGCAACAATAGTGGGCGCTGTCACGGACGGTTGCGGGGCCGCAGGCGCGTCCTGGAACCGCCCGTGAAGAAAAAGCAATCGCACTCGATTCCCTGCATCGATTGCGCTTCAAATCGGTACAATCTGGGTTGAGTGTGTAGGGACAGCTGAAGTCCTTTTCTTAGCAAAGAGAGCACCATCCTAAAGGCTGGATGGCTCTTTTGATATGCTAATGAGCCTGAGCCTAATCTGCCCCAGAGAGTCCCTGGCTTCAAGCTGTGCTGATGGCCCATCCATCAGGTATAAGGTGACAAGCACCATGGCAGAAGCAATCTAGTTGGGCTAAAAGCCAGACCCACTGGCTCATTCCCAGCAGGGGAGGCGACACCTCGCTGGCTGCTCCAAACTTCAAAGAGCCTTTGCCTGGGAATAACCTGAGTCTCATAGCAAATCCATAACTTCCCAGATCTGTCATATTTCTGGGGTTCCTGAGATGGCAGCTTCGCCAAACGTGGGGGAAGTGTAGCATGAGCCCCGGTGCTGGTTCTGAGGAAGTTTCAGAACATTCTGAGGTAAGGACTGCCAGTTAGGCAGTTTGAAAGTGCCTGATGATACCACAGGGGTCCCACCCCTCATGTCTGGTATCAGGGCGCTGGGTAAATCGAGACAGACCTGAAAATGTTAATAAATCTGCCCTGACCTGTACGGTTCTGTGAGATAGAGCCCATATATGGGTAGATATGATTTCTAGCCCCCAGTACAAGGGGAGGGCTCATCTCATCTTCTAAGGGGGTGTATGGCTCCCCGCCCTCACTCCCTCCTACTGAAGCAGGGGCATAAGAATGGCAGAGGACCCAAACTCAGTGTCCTCCACACTGAAACATCTTGAGCTCATCAGATGCCAGCTTGAGGATATGCTGGCATCCACCTGGTCTGAACTCTGAACTCAAATTGAAAACCCAGAACTCTGTTTTCCCACAAAAAGGACATCTTTCCAGGAACTAAGTATTTTTCTCCGTTCTTTTATTTTTTATACTGGCTATTACTGTTTTAATAATTGTTGATTTTAATAATTGTCTGTATATATTAATTATTTATATTGCTGTGAATAAAAGACTTCCTCCAAGTCATTCACTGTCTGCTACCCTGCTTATCAGCACACACAGAACTGATCCCGGGTCTCTGAAGATACGCTACTGTTTGTTTGTTGTTGGCTAGACAGAATATCGTGTGTTTAACCGTTTTATTCGCAGGATTAGTCAGTTAATGGGCTCCACGGTCCCATGGTAACCGCGGTGGTGGCAGTTTACTCTGAACCAGTGGGTGAAGTTGTAATCACCCGTGTCTCACAGGCTCCCTTCTGAGTTGTCTGCGGCTAATTCTTAACGGTTCCTGCGCATTGACTGCGACCAGAGTTCGCACGATCTGTGCGCTGGCACCGTTTAGAAGGCTAAGGGCGGTCAGCCACTAGGTCTCTTGTGACAGGCGCTTATACACACCCAGGTCGATTCTCCTATTTATTATGCTATTACCTTCCCCAGAGGTTGAGATGATCTCATTGTCCTGTGATTCTCCTTGAAAGTAATGTGAGGTCAAAAACACATATTTATGCTGTGTTGAATGCTTTAGACCATAGATTAAGTTGAAGTTTCATTGCACTTTAAACTGAAAGTGAGACTCCAGGAAAGTTCTATTTACCATTAATGCTACTCATACAATTCATTATCTCATAAGTCTATTTTACTTCACCTTTACTTTTCAACATCTACTTTGTGCAGGACTAACTTTTTTTCCTGCCAATTTCCACAGAGAGATTATTTTACTTATAACACAATTCCAGTGGGTCACAAGTTTACATGCGTTTTAAGAAAGTAGCTTTTTGGGTGCAATCAAAATCATAGCAGAAATAAATCATCAACAATCCACATTTATCAATAATGAAAAATGCAGGGACTATAATGGCATTGGTAATGAAAAACAAATTGATCACTTGTGACCGTAACATAAGGTAAAAGTTATAATTTTATTGTCGTCACATTAAAAACAGATGCTTAAAGAGAACCAGAGATGAAGCACCCTCGTGTATTTTATTACATTTATCAGTGGGAACATGACAGTAAACACCTACCCTGCTTTTAGTTTCATTCTTCTCTGCTTAATTAGTCTATTAGCAGCTGTGATAAGAATCCCGGACTGGCTCAGTCTAGGTTTGACCTGGAATCATTATAGCTGAGTCACACTTCTGTGGAGTCTTTTCAAGCCCAAGCCTTCCCCCTCCTGGCTCAGATTTCCTGCTTTGCATACTGAGAGCTGTGATGACATGGGAGGGGCTGCTCCTGCTGAGAGAGAAGCTCTGAAACAGAGCAATATGATCTGTGTGCCTCTGCATAAATAATGATGATGACTGCAGTTTCATTCCTATGAGAGACACTTCCTACAGGCAGCTGCACATCATACCAAAATGAAAGCACACAGATGAAAGACTGCAGCAGCCTTTCTCATATAGCCTAGATAGCAGCCTAGTCTCATATAGCCTAGACAGCACATCCAGAACAACTCATAACCCGGAAGCAGAAGGGATATGAGCCGGCGGCCATATTTGATTTTTCCTGGAGCAATAATGGATAAAAAACACTAAAAAAAGGCACACCAGAGCAGCGAAATTATCAGGTAGAGCATTTATTCTTTACAAGCTATCGACTGATATGTTTATTTTGTGTGAAACCTTCCTCTCTGGTTCCCTTTAACGTGGTTACAATGCAGAGCATAACCTTCACTGAATACAACAGATTTAAAACAAAGAAGCTATTTATTTATAGTGTTTTCAATGAGCTAAAGAAATGGTTGCATTGCCACAGAAAGTGCTCTAAATACCTAATTTGCTTTTGTATTTAGTAGTATTAGGTTTCCAGATGTGGTCAAGCATTTAACAACCAACAAGGCATTGTTAGAAACATCTGTGATTACCAGCTGTGTCTTATGTAATGCATATTTTATCCAGTGACGCTTATATTCAACTGTAAACTTAAACGGGACAGGCAAAAATGGCGCACAGCGCCAGTAGTGTCAGAATGGCGCTGCAGCATTAACTTAAAACTATATTTATCGTTTTATATATATATATTTTTTTTTAAGAGGGATCGGGCTGGAGAGGGAGCGGGCAGTCGGCTGGCAGCGGGGATCGGGCTGGAGAGGCAGCCGGCAGTAGGCTGGCAGCGGGGGTCGGGCTGGAGAGGCAGCGGGTTGGAGGGAGGATTACGTAGCCTTGGTATACATTACCTTGTCCCCGGCCGGTGCGATCGCTCCTTCACTTCATAGCTTGCAGGAGTCCTGCATCCAGCCAATCACCATGCGGAAACTGAAGCCGCATGGTGATTGGCTGGATGCAGGACTCCTGCAAGCTATGAAGTGAAGGAGCGAATAGCGATTGCCACCGGAGACAAGGTAAAGTATACCAAAGCTACGTAATCCTCTCTCCACCCCGCTGCCTCTCCAGCCCGATCCCCGCTGCCAGCCGACTGCCAGTGTAGGTTAGATTGTTGGAGCACCGGTTGCCTCTCCAGCCCGACCCCCGCTGCCAGCCGACTGCCCGTGCCCGCTGCCTCTCCAGCCCGACCCCTCTCCCTGCATTTTTCAATGGCACACCGTTCCGCTGTTTTATAAAACGTTATTTACCGTTTTTATGTATTTACATTAAAACGGTAAATAGCGTTTTATGATCGGCAGAATGGTGCGCCATTTTGTACTCTGCGCCATTTTTTACTGTATGCAAACTTAAAGGGAACCTAAAGTGAAACAAAAAAATCATTATTTTTTCTTTTTTTGTAAAAAAAAAATGCATTTCTGAACTTACCTGGGGCTTTATCCAGCCCTCCATAGTCCATGAGGTCCTTCAGCCTCCTCATGGTTCCCTCCGCTCTCCCGCTGACGGCTCTGTTACCTGTAAGACCCGGTTAGGAGTTGTGCGCAAATGCGTAGTTACGGAGCGTGATCAAGAGGGGTGCGTGGACGGGCAGCACATGCGCTCTTGCACCTGACTTCTGGTAAGGTCCAGCTGTACATTTGGGCCCCCTAAGCGAGTAGTAGCCAATCAGTTACCACATATAGTGGTTCTCGGAAACCCCCCAATCACGGATTCGGCTTATACGGCCGTGATTGATTTCTGGATTTGAGACGGACTCACGAATTCGACTCAGATTTTTCCGATGAATGAAGGAAATCACGGCTAATAGCGGAATAGCGTTTAAGCTATTATTAAAGACCCCATACATGCTACAATTCCCCAAATTGCATGGATTATAAAGGTGATAAGGGGCTACAACTTAAACAAAAAAAAAGAACTTTTAGTTTTTGAGAAAATAGATTTTAAAGTTACTGTAAATCAACACATTAAATGGAGCTATTAATTGGTAATAATTGCTTTTAAACAGGGAAATACACTTTAAGCAATCGCAGAGGTGATGGCGAGTCCAATGGCACCTGGCGGTGGTGGTACCACTGGAGGAGGATGAGTAGGCGACGCCACAAAAACACCCAGAGAGGTTTTTGTAAAAAAAAAAAAAAAATTCTTGCATCAATAGCAATGACATGGCAGCCAAGTTGTCCATGGACCCTGGCAGTGGGAAACGCAGACTTTAGTAGTGAAATAGAACATCAGTGGCAGCAGGAGGAGGACTAAGCGGCCAGCGTGGAAGCATAGAACGACCATGGCACCTCACTGGTGCCCAAAAATTGTAGCATCCGTGGACCCTGGTGGTGGGTACACAGACTGCTGTTGTCGTTCAATACGACATGAGAGGCGGCAGCAGGAGGACTAAGCAGCACTCTGCGGCAGCACAGAAAAAGAGTATGGCACCTCACCGGTGGCACCACAGTACGATAAATCAGCCCAAAAATTGTAAGTATCTGTTGACCCTGACATTGGGAACACAGACTTTAGTAGTTAAACACAACATCAACATCAGCAGCAGCAGCAGCAGGAGGAGGACTAAGGACTCAGCAGCAGCACAGAAAGGCATGGCCCCTCATTGGTGGCACCACAGCACGAGAATTGTGCCCAAAAATTGTAAGTATCCGTGGACCCTGGCATTGGGAATACAGACTTTAGTAGTTAAACACAACATACACAGGGCCGGATTTCTGCAAAGGCCCCAAAGGCCACGGCCTAGGGCGGAAAAAAATCAGAAGGGTAAAAGGGCAGGCAGGACCTGAGAGAGATAAGAGGCTGCATGTCAAAATAAATCATTTCTCCTGCTCCGAAGCCACCCTGGTTTGCTGCACACACAGTCAGAATTCCAGAGCTCCGTGTATTTTACTTACTTCGTGGTGTGCGATGAGACAGTGCTATCTCCTGAACATACAAGCTTCAGTTTATTGCCAGGGGTGAGAGAAACATGGATCACAATGTAGACACAATTTCTGATCCAGTAAACATTTTAACAGAATTATTTCCACTTTACAACTCAAGCTGGGCTAAACAATGTATTGCTGGTCAGACTCTGTTAATGACTTGAGCCATTCCTTCTCCTCTCTCCCCCTGGATTGTAAATCTTAAACAGAAAGAGATAAGGGTTTTTTTTTTCCTTAGAGAGATTTATGGCAGCTCCTTCTAAGCTAAATCTTAACCCATTGCTGGCTCATTTTAAAGGCAGCAGTAGTCTAGTATGAGATAGACAACTTCTCTATAATTATAATTGCAAATGTACTGTTGTATACTTTTGTATTGTTACATTCTGTTTTGTATACCAAAAGTAATATACACTAAAAATTAAAAAAATATATATATTTGTACCGTGTTGGCAAACAGTAAAAAAAAACCTGTGAAAGAAACAGTATAATAAATACTATAAAATAAATGCAACAGATCTGTGATTACAGAAGAGCAGAGAGGGAGATGAACGCCGCTCTGCTACTTCATGCCTGGTACACACCATGCAATTTGCCATCAGATAGATGGGTTCGAATCGATTATTTCTGACAGGTCTAATCTGATTTCTAATCATTTTTCTAATCGACTTTGTATAAGTGATCGGAAAATCGATTCAACCCATCTATCTGGTGCATCCCAGGCATTAGGGACTCACTGCTCTAACAGGAAAAACAATCAATCATTCATCATTTTTCAGAGAGAAAACATTCATAGGTATACACAAGTCACTATAACAGGCATTTCCTCCTGCAAACAAGTGATCGTTAAGGCTCATACACACATCAGACCATAGTCTTTGGCCACATACACACATCAGACTATAGTCTTTGGAAAATGAAAGATCACAGACCAATCTTACCACCCTTCATGTAGTATGAGAGCCATACCTACACAGTCTTTTCTATGGAGCTGAACTCCCCATCAGATAAAAAATCTTTGCTGCACACACAGATGCTGTACAGACACAAAAGATCAGTATCTGCAAAAGTTATGTTCCTGCCAATTGCATTCATAGTCTATGAGATCTGCAGATCATCATACACACCTTGTTTAACTGACATTCATCTGCAGATCAGACAATCATCTGCAGATCTGAAAATCCATCCTGGTGGATCTGATCTGCAGATGAATGTCTGTTAAACAAGGTGTGTATGATGATCTGCAAATATCATAGACTATGAATGCATTTTGCAGGAACAGATCTTTTGCAGGAACAGATCTTTTGCTGATATTGATCTTTTGAATGTGTACAGCATCTTTGTGTGCAGCATCTTGCAAAGATTTCTGTCTGATGGGGAGTTCAGCTCCATAGAATAGACTGTGTAGAGTATGGCTCTCATACTACATGGAAGGGGGTAAATTTGGTATGTGATCTTTCATTTTCCTAAAGGCTCATACACACATCAGACCATAGTCTTTGGAAAATGAAAGATCACAGACCAATTTTACCCCCTTCCATGGAGTATGAGAGCCATACCAACACAGTCTATTCTAAGGAGCTGAACTCCCCATCAGATAAAAATATTTTCAAGATGCTGCACACACAGATGCTGTAGACATTCAAAAGATCAGTATCTGCAAAAGATCTGTTCCTGCAAAAGATCCGTTCCTGCAAAATGCATTCATAGTCTATGATATCTGCAGATCATCATACACATCTTGTTTAACAGACATTCATCTGCAGATCAGATCCACCAGGATGGATTTTCAGATCTGCAGATGATTGTCTGATCTGCAGATGAATGTCAGTTAAACAAGGTGTGTATGATGATCTGCAGATCTCATAGACTATGAATGCAATTTGCAGGAATGGATCTTTGGCAGTAACAGATCTTTTGCAGATACTGAGCTTTTGTGTCTGTACAGCATCTGTGTGTGCAGCATCTTGCAAAGATTTTTTTCTGATGGAGAGTTCAGCTCCATAGAAAAGACTGAGAAGGTATGGCTCTCATACTACATGGAAGGGGGTAAAATTGGTCTGTGATCTTTCATTTTCAAAAGACTATGGTCTGATGTGTGTATGTGGCCAAAGACTATGGTCTGATGTGTGTATGAGCCTTTAGTCAGGATGTTGTACAGATTATTGAGTGAAGGTGCATACACACATCAGACCATAGTCTTTGGAAAATGAAAGATCACAGACCAATTTTACCCCCTTCCATGTAGTATGAGAGCCATACCTACACAGTCTATTCTATGGAGCTGAACTCCCCATCAGATAGAAATCTTTGCAAGATGCTGCACACACAGATGCTGTACACATGCAACAGATCAGTATCTGCAAAAGATCTGCTCCTGCAAAAGATCCGTTCCTGCAAAATGCATTCACAGTCTATGATATCTGCAGTTCCTCATACACACCTTGTTTAATAGACATTCATCTGCAGATCAGACAATCATCTGCAGATCTGAAGATCCATCCTGGTGGATCTGATCTGCAGATGAATGTTTGTTAAACAAGGTGTGTATGAAGATCTGCAGATATCATAGACTATGAATGCATTTTGCAGGAACGGATCTTTTGCAGGAACAGATCTTTTGCAGATAATGATCTTTTGAATGTGTACAGCATCTTTGTGTACAGCATCTTGCAAAGATTTCTAACTGATGGGGAGTTAAGCTCAACAGAATAGACTTTGTAGGTATGGCTCTCATACTACATGGAAGGGGGTAAAATTGGTCTGTGATCTTTCATTTTCCAAAGACTATGGTCTGATGTGTGTATGCACCCTGAGTATGTGTGTGTGTGTGTGTGTGTGTGTGTGTGTGTGTGTGTGGGGGGGGGGGGGGGGGGCGGTTGGTGTTACCGGGCCTAGGGCACTGGGAAGTCCAAATCCGGCCCTGAACATACAACATGTCTTCCGGGGCCTCAGGCACATACAGATGGTCCCGATCATCATCCTCATCCCCTTCATCATAATAGAACTCTTCTCCTGACTGAACAGTGGCAGTGACTGCAACAAACTGAAGTTGATCCCTGCCTGGCTGGCTTAGCTAGGTAACAAGTACCATACTATACAGTAATAGAGCAGTGGAATCGGTGTAAAGTTGAACCTGCCTACACTAAGCACAGCAATCAGTACACTGTCACTGGCAATGACTACACTGACTACAGCTAACTGAAGTTAATCACTCACTGGCTAGCTAAATAAAAGGATATACAGTCACTAATAGAGCAGTAGAATCAGTGAACCTGCCTGCACTAAGCCCAGCAATCAGTACACTCTCTCACTGAACTACACTGACTACAACTAACTTAAGTAATTACTTACTGGCTAGTAGAGTTGGGCCGAACGGTTCGCCTGCGAACGGTTCCATGCGAACTTCCGTGGTTCGCGTCCCGCAGGCGAACTTTTGCGGAAGTTCGGTTCGCCCCATAATGCACCATGAGGGTCAACTTTGACCCTCTACATCACAGTCAGCAGGCCCAGTGTAGCCAATTAGGCTACACTAGCCCCTGGAGCGCCACCCCCCTTATATAAGGCAGGCAGCGGTGGCCATTACGGTCACTCGTGTGCCCCTGCCTGCGTTAGTGAGAGTAGGGCGAGCTGCTGCACCGTCTCTCATAGGGAAAGATTAGTTAGGCTTAGCTTGTCCCTGACTGCATACCTGTTCTGTGAACCCACCACTGCATACCTGTTCTGTGAACCCACCACTGCATATCTGTGCTGTGAACCCACCACTGCATACCTGTTCTGTGAACCCACCACTGCATACCTGTTCTGTGAACCCACCACTGCATACCTGTTCTGTGAACCCACCACTGCATACCTGTTCTGTGAACCCACCACTGCATACCTGTTCAGTGAACCTGCCACTGCATACCTGTACTGTTTAGTGAACCCGCCACTGCATACCTGTTCTGTTCAGTGAACCCGCCACTGTATACCTGTTCTGTTCAGTAAACCCGCCACTGCATACCTGTTCTGTTCAGTGAACCCGCCACTGTATACCTGTTCTGTTCAGTGAACCCGCGACTGTATACCTGTTCTGTTCAGTGAACCCGCCACTGCATACCTGTTCTGTTCAGTGAACCCGCCACTGCATACCTGTTCTGTTCAGTGAACAGTTTGGTGTGTCAGTGTGAAGCAGTACCTTAATTACACTACCTGATTGATGTATACACATGCAAGATGTTTTAAAGCACTTTAGGCCTGTCATTTAGCATTCAATATGATTTTTGCCCTTAAAACGCTGCTTTGCGTCAAATCCAGATTTTTCCCGGGGACTTTTGGCGTGTATCCCACTCCGCCATGCCCCCCTCCAGGTGTTAGACCCCTTGAAACATCTTTTCCATCACTTTTGTGGCCAGCATAAATTTTTTTTTTTCAAAGTTCGCATCCCCATTGAAGTCTATTGCGGTTCGCGAACTTTAACACGAACCGAACCTTCCGCGGAAGTTTGCGAACCTAAAATCGGAGGTTCGGCCCAACTCTACTGGCTAGCTTGCTGAATACAAGTATATCCTACAGTATAAGAGTTAGGAGTAAAAATGGTATGTTTTTAGGACAAAACGCGCTTGCTGAAGCAACAAATGGCCTGGAAATGATCTTCTCAGTGCCACAGTCTAGCAAGGATGGAGCTTTTCATCATGGCCACCGCTTTATATACTGTACAGGAGGGAAGAGCATAGCCTCCCCTCCTATGATTGGTTGCTAGGGCCTGGCTGGGGGCCTCTGATTGGCCCAGGGGGATGTAATTTCCGCCCATTTCCGCTAATCAAGACCTAATCACGGCTTTACCCACCGCGATCACGACCGTGAATGCGTTCCGAATATCCTTATTCACGTCATTGCCGTGGCTGATTTCTGTGAATTGATCACGGCGTCGAATACCGAAGTCGAATAGTGAAAAAATGCTCGTGAATCACGGCTAATCCGTGAGCACAGAAATTATCTGCCCACCACTGACCACATAGAATTTCATGGTGGTAGGCAATCATAGCTATTGGTAGTTTTGGCACCCAAATTAAATTAGTTTTCCAGGTGCCATCATGGCAGCATACTAATTGGGGTAAGCCCCGCCCCCTTACCCCATAGGACAGATTAATTATATAGTTGTCTTAGCGTGTGTCCCCCTTTAATCTTTTTTTTTCCTGTCCTCCCTCAGGATAGGTTTTTTCTATATAGCTGTCCTGGGTTCTTATTTTTGTTTTTTACCCCATCGGGTTTATCCCTTTCCCGATGGAAGACACTGTGTATACAATCTAAATGGCGGTGATCAGTGTATCGGCTTGCCTGTTTTCCGGTGGAATTGCCTACTTAGATCTTTAAAAAGGATCGTTGGCGTTCCTGAGGGTAAAAAGTTGGACTTACTTTTCGCTGTTATTGCACCTTTGGCAAGAGTTTGGATCGAGAGTCGGGTCCGGTGCTTGGTTCAGCGTCTTCCGGGTATGTATAGGCCTGCGCGCGCGCCTCTGCTGTAAATTTATGCGACCTTCCAGTCGGAAGGAGTGAAGTGACGCGGATGACGTGGCTTGCCCTGTTCCGTGCGGTGGGCGCCATCTTGGCTGTGGGCACGGCGGTGCGCCGTGACGTCTGGTGGGAGGAGGCGCTGCAGCACTATTTAAGTAGAAGGAAGCCTCAGTTTGGGTGGCTGGCGTTTCCAGTCGGATGTATCCAAGGAGCGGCTAACCGCTATTCCTAATATCCATTTTTCTAGGTGGGTTCTTACTAAAGCTTGCGCAGAATAGAAAGGGGCTGTTTACCTGAGTCAGTTAGGTTGATATACTTATACAGTGGTATAGTAGGTGCAACTCTCTTTTATAAGGAGCATAACAGAGGCATATTTGTTTTCTTTTTCTCCATTTCAGTTCTCTTCATTGTAATGGAGGTACCTCAAAACGAACAGGCAAGAACCCAGAGGCTAATAAATAAAAAAAAAAAAAAAAAAAAAAAAAAAAGGAGGGTCCATTTTGGCCTATATTTACGTTTTTTCCTGTTTCTAGCCCTGACAGAGCCCGTTCTAAGGAAAAGTCTAAGAAGCACAAATCCAAGAAAAAGGAAGAAACATCAGATCGCAAAAAGGAGACAGTTTATAAAGATTATTCTGAAAGGAGGAGATCACCTTTAAAAGATGATTACTACAGGAGTCACCAATATTACTATCGTTCACGCTCTAGAAGCAGGTCACCTCCACGATATAGAGATCCAACCTGCTGGGCGTGCGATCTACCTGCCTTGCCGGGAAAAAAGTTATGCAACACTTGTTTCTTAAATGCGGCGGGGCGCAAACAAGAGGAATCTTCGGAAGCATTGGAGCTAATTCGCAAAGTAGTCAGAGAAGAGTTTGCTACTTTCATTCCTACAAAAGAAACAGATTCTTCAACTAACCAAGCAGAAACTCTGGATGAAGAGGCTATAGATCCAACTGGAAACTTTGATTTTTCTATGATCCCAGCTTATATAGCATCGGTCAAGGAAGCAATCTCATGGGAAGAGTCTGAAGATACAGCAGTTACAGTGGGCAAATATTATCCTCATTTGCAAAAAGTGGGCCCATCTTTTCCCATGATGCCTGAAATTAAGAGTTTAATGTTTGAAGAATGGGAAAAGACAGAGAATAAACAAAGTCTCAATAATAAGTTATCAAAAATGTATCCTCTTCCGGAGGAAGACACGAAATCTTTAAACAACGCTCCTCTTGTGGACTCTTCACTGTCGGATTTAATAAAACATGTTACCTTACCCATGGATGATCCTGTGGCATTTAAAGATCCCCTTGATAGAAGAATTGACTCAGATTTAAAGTGACTCTGTAACAAAAATTACAACGTTTTTTCTACCATCCTACAAGTTCCTAAACTTATTCTAATGTGTTGTGGCTTACTGCAGCACTTTATACTATCACTGTCTCTGTAATAAATCAATGTATCTTTCCTCTGTCAGACTTGTCGGCCTGTGTCTGGAAGGCTGCCAAGTTCTTCAGTGTTGAACTGTTCCTCTATGCACACTCCAGTGTGTGTTTTATTTACATAAGCCAGCAGCTTCTCTGCTATCTTATCAGTTATAGAAGAGAGCTGGATAAAAATCCTCTTCTGGAGGCTGTGAAAGGAGCTGGTCTGTCACATACTGAGGAATTAACGACATAGGCAGAGCTGTCTGCAGGAAGCCTGTAATGTTCAGTGCATGAGAGAAGCTGGGGACAGAAGGTAAACACACACAAGTGATCTCTTGAGATTCAGAAGTAAGGCTGTATACAGCCTGCTTGTGTATGGATGTATTTTCTATGTGTGGACATGCTGTACATCAACCTACTTCCTGTTTTGGTGGCCATTTTGTTTGTTTATAAACAAACTTTTTAAAACAGTTTTTGACTACTTTTAATGCGCCGGGGAGCGGTGAAATTGTGACAGAGGGTAATAGGAGATGTCCCCTAACGCACTGGTATGTTTACTTTTGTGCGATTTTAACAATACAGATTCTCTTTAAAGAAGCTATATCTTCTTGCAGGTGGTTCAGCAAAGCCTGCTATAGCACTAACATCCATTGCAAGAGCTGTTAAGAGCTGGACTGCTAATATTGAAGACGCTATAAAAGCTAAAGTGGATCCTGATCAGATTATCTCGGCCCTAGATGATTTAAGAATTACGACAGACTTTATGAGTGAAGCCGCCATTGATACGGTTAGACTAGCGTCTAGGTCAATTCTTACTTCTGTTACCGCAAGAAGATCCCTCTGGCTGAAGCACTGGTCAGCAGATATTTCTTCCAAACAGAATTGGGTGAAAATACCTTATGATGACAAACTATTATTCGGTGAGAAGATGGATGCAGCTATTCGCAAAAAAACAGGAGGAAAGTCAGGTATGTTGCCTCAAGATCGAAAGTTCAGAAAACAAAACTTCACTCAGAGGACGCAGCAATCAAGCAATTTCAGAGATGCTAGAGCCTATCGGCCAGGACGCCAGTACCGAAAAAATTGGAAGAGCTCACAGTCTACTTTGGCAAAGTCAGTCAAGGCAGCTTCCACTGCCTCTCAGTCACAACAAAGGTCCTTTTGAGGCGTTGTCCACTCATGTCGGTCAGGTGGGGGCGAGGTTAGCTCAAAGATACCAAAGCCAGAACCAAAAAGAATATTTCTTTTCCAGTATGTGAAAACTTTAGTGGAACAGAGGGTCGTGGAAGCAGTTCCCTCGAAACAGCAATATCAGGGAGTCTATTCTCCCATTTTTCTAGTAAGAAAGAAGACAGGGGACTGGAGACCAGTCATAGATTTGAAAAAATTGAATCATCATATTCTACTAGAAAAATTCAAAATGGATTCCTTACATTCCATAATATCATCCATTCAACCAAACGACTTTATGATATCCATAGACCTCAAGGACGCTTATCTCCATATCCCAATACACAGACAATTTCGAAAATTTCTCAGGTTTCATTTTGCGGACATCCATTTCCAATTCACAGCCCTACCTTTTGGTCTTTCCACATCTCCCCGTACCTTCACAAAGGTGCTTCAAGAAACTATTGTAATCCTGAGAAAGGCCCATATAAAAATGTATCATTATCTGGACGATATATTGATACTGGCACAGTCAGAAATTGTTCTACTTTGTCACAGAGATCAAGCCCTAAATCTTCTTCAAGACATGGGATGGATAATCAACTGGAACAAGAGTCTTTTAGTTCCGGTCAGATCTATGGTCTACTTAGGAGCACAATTCAACACAATACTGAACACAGTATCCCTGACTCAGGAGAAAGTACTCAAGATAAAAACTTTTGTTTCAACGATATTAGATCACGCTTATGTCTCGGCCAGGACTTGTTTAAGATTGATAGGCTTGATGACATCATCAATTCCCATGGTGAAGTGGAGTCACTGGCACAGTCGTCAGTTTCAGCTAAACTTCCTCCAGCAATGGAACAAAACGTCATATACTCAGCTAATATTGATTCCCGACAAAGTCAAGAACGATCTGCAATGGTGGATGTCCTCAAAGAATCTTCTGAACTGCCACTCTCTCTTGGAACCAACTTGGTTGATAGTGACAACGGATGCCAGCAAAACAGGTTGGGGATCCCATTTCAACAATCTGTCAGCTTAGGGCAGATGGTCCAGTTACCAGTCTCGAGACTCATCAAACCTTTTAGAACTTCGAGCTATTAATTTAGCCCTTCAAGCTTTTGCTCCACATCTCCAGAAAAAATCAGTGTGGATACAATCGGACAATCAAACGGCAGTGTCGTACATCAGACGCCAGAGAGGTACACACAGTTCTCTTCTGATGGAGGAACTGAATATGATAATGAGATGGGTAGAAGTCAATCTTCAAGATTTAAAGGCAACGTATATTCCAGGGGTTCGAAATCTAACAGCAGATTTCCTTTCCAGACATCCGATGAACAACAACGAGTGGTCTTTGAATCCACAGGCGTTCAATCTGATCACCAAACGGTATGGAAAGCCAATTCTGGATCTGTTTGCCTCACAGGAGAACAACAAAACCAGCAGGTTTTATTCCAGATACCGGAACGGAGGCAGTGGATGCTCTGATACAGCCTTGGCTGCAGGGCCTTCTATATGCCTTTCCTCCAGTACCTCTCATCCACAAATTTCTTCGCAAGCTAGGGAAGGAAAAAGCAACAGTGATTGCCCTGATTCCTTACTGGCCCAAAAGGGTTTGGTTCCCTCTCTTACTCCAGATGACTGTAGGATTTCCGTGGTTGCTGCCACTGTCTCAGGATCTCTTATGTCAGAGACAAATCTACCATCCACATCCAGAGAAGCTTCATTTGAAAGTTTGGCTGCTGAGAGGTCGAGATTAGTACAATTAGGTTGTTCGGAATCCGTGATCAATACATTATTAAAGTCAAGAAAATTGTCAACTAACTCAGCCTATTCTGGAGTCTGGAAAAAGTTTGAAGATTTCGCAATTGCCACACAATTTAATCCATCTACTCCTTCAGTGGTGAATATTCTAAGTTTTTTGCAAGCCGGTTTAGAATTAGGCTTAGGTTATAATACTCTGAAGTCACAGATATCTGCCTCATCAGTGTCCACAGGAGTCAGGTGGTCGCAATACCCTTTAGTCCAGCAATTCCTGAAAGCAAGTCTGAAGTTGCGTCCTCCTAAAAAGACGTTGTTCCCAAAGTGGGATTTGACCATTGTATTAGATTTTCTATCTACAGACACCTTTGCAAACTCCTCGACTTGTACTGTGTGGAATATTACGCATAAAACTGTGTTCCTGGTGGCAATTACGTCAGCAGCAAGAGTGTCTGAAATGTAAGATGTAAGGAGCCTTTTTTGACTTTGTTTGAAGATAGAGTCCTGTTGCATCCTATGGCACGTTTTCTGCCGAAAGCGGTCACTACATTCCACATCATTTCAGAGTGGACTTTACCTTCTATTCCAAGGAATCAGCAGTCACAAGATCCTAATCCTCTAGATCTGGTCGCGGTGATTAAAACTTACCTGGAAGCTACAAAATCCTTTAGGAAAACAGATCATTTGTTTGTACTTCCTTCTGGAGCAAAAAAAGGACAAGCAGCCTCAGCAAGAACAATTGCTACCTGGATTAACCACCCTGGCGTTCTATTAAGATCGCCAGGGCAGCTGCGGGGGGGTTTTTTTAAAATAAAAAAAAAACTATTTCATGCAGCCAACTGAAAGTTGGCTGCATGAAAGCCCACTAGAGGGCGCTCCGGAGGCGTTCTTCCGATCGCCTCCGGCGCCCAGAATAAACAAGGAAGGCCGCAATGAGCGGCCTTCCTTGTTTTGCTTAGATCGTCGCCATAGCGACGAGCGGAGTGACGTCATGGACGTCAGCCGACGTCCTGACGTCAGACGCCTCTGATCCAGCCCTTAGCGCTGGCCGGAACTTTTTGTTCCGGCTACGCTGGGCTCAGGCGGCTGGGGGGACCCTCTTTCGCCGCTGCTCGCGGCGGATCGCCGCAGAGCGGCGGCGATCGGGCAGCACACGCGGCTGGCAAAGTGCCGACTGCGTGTGCTGCTCTTTATTTGAAGAAAATCGGCCCAGCAGGGCCTGAGCGGCAGCCTCCGGCGGTGATGGACGAGCTGAGCTCGTCCATACCGCCCGGCTGGTTAAAAAGACTATTCAAAGGGCTTACAAGGCTAGTGGCTATGTTGTGCCCGAATGCACTACTGCCCATTCTACTAGAGGCATTGCCTCTTCATGGGCTTCCTTTGCGTGTGTCTCGGCGGCTACAATATGTAGAACTGCAAATTGGTCATCAAAACACACGTTTATAGACCATTACCGAGTTGACCCAACAGTATTGTCTTCTGCTACTTTTGCAAAGTCTGTTATTGTATCTGCTACTAATGAATAAGTAAAGTGTGTTTCCCTCCCTTGCAAATTGTGGCGAGTTATTTCCCAATTAGTATGCTGCCATGATGGCACCTGGAAATTAGGAAAATGTAATACTCACCTTCGTTAATTTTCCTTTCCTGGTGCCTATTCATGGCAGCATAGGGCATTTCCCTCCCATTTTTTCCTTCGGGAGGACGATATATACTATAAGATTAAAGGGGGACACACGCTAAGACAGCTATATAGTTAATCTGTCCTATGGGGTAAGGGGGCGGGGCTTACCCCAATTAGTATGCTGCCATGAATAGGCACCAGAAAAGGAAAATTACCGAAGGTGAGTATTAAATTTTCCCAATTTAGGAATTTAGGAATTTAGTAGGAGGAGTTAAAGTTAGGCACCTCCATGGGAAGGTTAGGGTTAGATATTAGGTGAAGGGGTTAAGGTTAGACACTTTAACCAGAGGGTTAAGGTTAGGATAGGTGCAGGGTAGGCCAACAGTTTAGTAATAGAGTCTTATCTAATGCGGTGCTCATGTACTCAAAAATCTTATTTATTGAATTATTGATAATATTATTTAAAGGGAAGGTTCAGGGACTGTTTTAAAAAAATAAAAATCCGCATCCACTTACCTGGGGCTTCCTCCAGCCCGTGGCAGGCAGGAGGTGCCCTCGGCGCCGCTCCGCAGGCTCCCGGTGGTCTCCGGTGGCCGACCCGGCGGCCAGGTCGGGCTTCTTCTGCGTACTACGCAGTACAGCCCGGAGGACGTCCGATGACGTCAGCGCGCCGCCGTGAGGCGCATTTTGGAACGCAGAAGAAGCCCGACCTGGCCGCCGGCCTGGCCAGGTCGGGTCGGCCACCGGAGACCATCGGGAGCCTGCGGAGCGGCGCCGAGGGCACCTCCTGCCTGCCATGGGCTGGAGGAAGCCCCAGGTAAGTGGATGCGGATTTTTATTTTTTTTCAACAGTCCTTGAACCTTCCCTTTAAGAACCAAAAGTTGAGACTGTGTATTTAAAATGACCCTTAGCAGAATGAAAAAAATGCCATACTGAACTTACCTGGGGCTTCTTACAGCCCCCCATAGTCAGTGAGGTCCCTTGGCCTCCTCTGGGCTCCCTCCATTCTCCTGCCTGTGGCTTCGTTAGCGTGTGACTTGGTCAGGAGTCGTGCGCATCTGCGTATGCCCGGCCATCTCAGCCGTGCGCCCATCACTGTGAGTGTTCTGTGCATGTGTGGTTCTCGAAACAAATGAACCACTCGTGTGCAGAATGTGAGTGGTACAGGACTGAGACGGGCGTGTGGACAGGCCGCACATGAGCAGTTGCGCACGACTCCCGATCAGTCGCACGCTAACGGAGCTGCCAGCGGGAGAACGGAAGGAGCCCAAAGGAAGCAAAGGTACCTCACGGACTACGGGGGGCTGGAGGAAGCCCCGGGTAAGTTCAGTTTGGCATTTTTTACTTCTGCTAAGGGTCCCTTTAAAGGGGGCGCCACATGTATTAAAACTTTATGGGTAAAGGATTGTCATATTTTATTTTTAATATGGCTTCAGAGCAGCTATAAAGATTGCTGAGTATGTTTGTACTGGTGTGAAAGGCATCCAGCAATGGATATAATATCTAGACTCCAGCAATGCTGCGCAGCCATAATGTAGCCCATTGTGATTCATTCATTACTGCTTCCTTCCTATAGAGAGGTGTTGGAAACTTTTCCTGTCAGCAGTTTGTTCAACTGAAAACTGCCTTGTAAAAAATGGCACGCTATCTTAATAACGCCTTTCTATGAGCGTAGTGGTGAAGTCAATGGGAAGCACTCTTATCCCTTTACAGGCGCAGTGCAGTATGGAAGGCTCTCTGGGGAACTGCTGGCAGGAAAAGCTTTCATAACATTACAATATATTATCGCCACCCCTCTTTCCTGTTTTACTGCTTTGACTGATGTCTGTCGCCCAATGCATCTCCTGTTTCCTATGCAGAATTATGACATACACACTTATATTACATAACTGGAACTCGTTCCTCTTTGTAAACCTTGACAGTGTGCTCTGCTGTGAGGTACACTTGACAATTGTCCTGGCCAAGGCAGGTGCTTCCATACGGGCAAACTGGTCAATTGTCTAGGGCCTCAGAGCCTGTGGGGGCCCCCATGCCTCCCCTGAGTGTCTCCTTACTGAATCGCTTTGGGAGTGGGGGATGAGGCACATACCAAATGTCACCTTTACAGGGGTGTCACCTTGGGGTTCATGAAGTGTGCACAGCAGAGCATCATATCTCACCTGCCCAGCCAGTTCACTGCTGAGGACATTTTTCCATCTCCATGGCTCCCTGCAGTGGCTTCTGTGTCCTTGTGACCCTTTGGCTTGTTAGGTCAGTGTATACATGCCTGCAGGGAACAGAGAAGAGGCCCTAGTGGTGAGACACAGGAGGCTGAAACGTGCTAAGAAAAGAAGAATGAGAAGACAACACAGTGTAGGACAGTTAAAGGAGTACTGTAGGGGGTAGGGGGGAAAACAGTTGAACTTACCTGGGGCTTCTAAGGGTCCTCCGCAGATGTCCTGTGCCTGCACAGCCACTCACCGATTCCCCCAGTCACCGCCTCTGGTTCACTTCCAGAATTTGCGACTTTAAAGTCGGAAAACCACTGTGCCTGTGTGGCCGTGTCCTCGCTCCCGCTGATGTCACCAGGAGCATACTGCACAGGCGCAGACTGTACTGGGCACAGGACGTCTGCAGAGGAACGTTAGAAGCCCCAGGTAAGTAACACTTTTTCCCCCTACCGACCAGTACTCCTTTAAGTTATGATGCTCTCCTGTGCACTCTACATTGTTGGGGAGGGGGAGACCAAGACTACTCCAATACCCCCATCTGGCAGGGTATGGGGTGGAGTGGGGATAGAAAGGCCACCTAACACCTCTATATGGGGGTACAAAGTCCTTCTAATACTGCTCTTTGGGGTGTTGGAAAGGTACCGTGTTCATTTTCAGTTAAATCCTGCTCTGGCCACTTGCTGCACTTTAGCTGAAAATGTCCACTTGATACACTTTAGGGAAGGGGGAGGATTTTTACTCCTGAAAGTCCGAGCTGATTTGTTGATCATTTTCAGAAATATATAAAGGTGCCTATTAATGATCCAATTTCCCGGATAATGGATAGTCCAATGGAGGGGAAAATGATACGCAATCCAATCAGACCAAAACAATTGTTCTGAAATTTGGATAGATGGTACCTTGATCTGATCAATGGTATGGCCGATCATTCGGAAGATTGTACCATAAGGCCCAGTTAACATGGGCTTTCTGCAGCCCCAAGTTTAGCCGATGCTAAACGATTTTATGCAAATGAGCAAAGAAGCACTTGGCATCAGTTCCCATAGTTCAGGGGGACATACCGTGTTTCCCCGAAGGTAGGACATCCCCTTAAAGTAAGACCTATCCCATATTTTGAGCATGCACGAAATATAAGCCCTAGCCCTAAAATAAGCCCTAATGGCTGTGGAAGTCCCGTCCATCTGCCCTCCTCCTTCCCCCACGGCCACTTTACCTCTTGATGACCCCCTCCTTCAGAAAGACGCATCCCCGCTGTCCACTGTCCGACATACCAGTAATTCAATTTAATTCAGAAGATAAAGTAGCGGTGGGGGAATCAGCAGTTTACCGCTGATCTGCGGCTTGAATTACCGGTATGTCGGGAAGTGTAGAACGAGGATGCGTCTTTATGGAGGAGGGGGGCATCAGAAGGTAAACTGGCGGTGGGGAAATGGGGATCTTGCTACCCAAAATATTTAAGACCTCCCCGAAAATAAGACCTAGCACATATTTTGGATGAGAAATTAATATAAGACTGCATCTTATTTTCGGGGAAACACGGTAGAAGTGCTGCGCTCAGCCGAACCTGAATGTTGTACGTAACACCCAGGATAAACTGAGACGATGGGTGTTGACAGGATTGAACACAGCATTTATGTGAACTCAATGGACAGCACTTGAACAACATCTTTAGTCCTGTCAGGTGATCTCTGCCAGAATGTATGGTTATAGAGAGTTCTGAAGCCAGTGCAAAAATATGTCTGTTCTACCAGAATGGGGGGAGAATTCCACATAGATAATAAGCCTAGGCTAAACATTACTGGGAGGGCGGAACTACATTCAATATATAGCAATATATAGATATAGGAAGTGTTTCTGAAAATTACTGTGAAAGTAGGTATCCTAAATAATTTACTGCATTCTCCTATGTCGGTGTATGAATTCAGCTCTTTACCAGAAGGTACTGACAGAGAAGGTCCGGCCATTGGTTGATGATCTGAAGTTCAAGCACATCTGGATTATGTAACAAAAATATGATCTTAAAAATTAAGTGCAGCAAAAAATTGGTCGTCAGGCTGATAACCATCATATGAGGAGTTCACAAGGCTGGGCAAATACACAGTGCAAAATGTAAAGGGTCCTGGGCTCAAAAGTCACAGAAAGTCAGTGGCTAACACAACATCCCAAAATAAACAAGATTGTTGGTGCCACATATCCAACAGGCATGTGGGTTAAATTCCTCTGCCAGCATCAAGGCCAATTTCCTAGAGGGGTCCCAACTCTAGGCGAGGGGCTTAACCTCTTTGGTTTGCGGTTATGACGATTCAGGCTTGGGGGGGGGGGGCGGGGGAAACAAGCCAGGAGCGTTAACCCCGATCATATTTTGTGGTAGAAGCTGGCAGAACTGTGCAGAGCATAGTGCATTTTCACTCACCTCCTGGGGGATCCAGATGCCGGCAGCCATTCTCCTTCCTATCCTCCGAGTCTCTGCATGCCTCAGGTGAGATCGCCATTTGCCGTCATGACGACAGTCTGCGATTTCACTACAGGGTTACAGCGCTGCCCGAAGGGCAGAGGGAAAACTGCAGCATTGGATCCCAGAGAGGTGAGTGAGTGCTGGGGCTGCTGCAGATCTCTGTGCGGTGTGATTTTTTTACCAGTTTTAGGGACTAAAACAATATTTTGTCAGAACTGAAATAAACCAGTTGCTGTCAGTTATATATCAGCAGCTGTCAGTTACAACTGAATGTGCAAGGTAATGTCCATGTTTCCTTATGGCTCAAGTGGGTGATATTACAGTTTGCTGACCAGGAAGCTGTTATGGGCTAATGGCCATTTTTAAAATGGAGGACGGAGAATCCCATTGATCACAGTGGACAAATGGGACGCAGGAGAGGAGAAAGAGATTGAGGAGTAGACTACACAGGAGGTAAGTATGACCTGTGTATGGCTATTTTGACTTTTTATTTTCAGTTCAGGTTCTCTTTAAATTGTGCTCAGTAAAACTAGTGCACCTGAATATGCCTGGGGAGAGGAAAAAAACTCAAAAATAAGGTTTTAGAGTTCCTAGTCCAAGCCCTGACTTCCATTCCATTAAGACGTTGTGGCTAGACCTTAAATAAGCAGTTTCGAGTTGTAGACCCTACAGTGTGGTTGAATTCTGAAGAAAAAAAAAATAACCCTCAATAATGCCAGAAACCGATTTCCTGTTTCAGAAGCATCTGACTGCACTTGTTGCTGCCAAAGGTAGTATTCATTTGGAGGTTTGGAGAAATATTTCACAGGGTTTTTGTGGATGTTGGTCAACTTTTTTCGTTCACTAAATCTAATGATTATTTAAAAATGTTGCATTGTGCTCACTTAGGTTATCTTTTGTATTGTGCTCTATTTATTGTATTTATTTTTGGGGTGGGATCAGAAGGACAAATAGATTTTCAGAAGACTGTATATAGAAGTGATTATTATGAGCACAGGACCATAGAGAGCTAATACTGTAATTGAGGGAGGGCCCTTCGGGCCCCTCTGGCCCAAGAGCCTCGATGCGGTGGCTACCTCTGCACCCCCTATTGCTACGCCCTTGCAGAAGACACTTGGTAGCCAGCAACCAGAAGATACACAGGGCTGACAGCCAGATGACACTTGGTGGCCGACAGCCAGAAGACACTTGGTGGCCGACAGCCAGATGACACTTGGTGGCCGACAGCCAGAAGACACTTGGTGGCCGACAGCCAGAAGACACACAGGGCTGACAGCCAGATGACACTTGGTGGCTAGCAACCAGAAGACACACAGGGCTGACAGCCAGAAGACACTTGGTGGCCAGCAACCAGAAGACACACGGGGCTGACAGCCAGATGACACTTGGTGGCCGACAGCCAGAAGACACTTGGTGGCCGACAGCCAGATGACACTTGGTGGCCGACAACCAGAAGACACTTGGTGGCCGACAGCCAGAAGACACTTGGTGGCCGACAGCCAGATGACACTTGGTGGCCGACAGCCAGAAGACACTTGGTGGCCAGCAACCAGAAGACACACAGGGCTGACAGCCAGAAGACACTTGGTGGGCAGCAACCAGAAGACATTTGGTGGTCGACAGCCAGAAGATACATGGTGGGTGGTGGCAAGCAGCCAGAAAGCGCTTAGTGACCAGTGAACTGCATATGGGAGGCTCAGCTGCCTGACAAGCTTGCAACTCTGTGTGAAAGAGGCCTTAATCAGTTCCTTTTTTTTTGCCCCACAACTTGCAAAGAGACTATTATTTTTGTTTAATTCAGCAGAAGAATGACTGTCTGGGGAACAATTTGATTTGGAAAGATCACTCCCACTTCATCATCACAAGAATATGTGACTGTGGTCATTCCCTCCCACTGATCATGCTGAAAGATGGTCATGCACATCAGGACATCAACCTCTGGGAAATTAACAGTGAACTGAGCTGTGGTTTACATAGACCTTCTTGAAAACCAGGGAATTATTATCACAACACACCCAAAGTTACAGATTGCTCAGCAACCTCATGGTGAACCAGAACTCCTAGGAGTACCACTGCTGAATATGCCATGCACTGGTGAGCATCAACCAATCCAAAACCGTCTGCATGCATGTTGGATTATTGTGGCTCTGTACAATTAACAAGCTGACACATCATTGCATTCCAGGGGTGCTGAAGGTGTGTTTAGCTTTCAGGAACATCAAAGGATGATTTGCATACTCAGCAGTGATGCATTGTGGGACACCTCATATGCTCACACCAACCTAAATAATCATAAACTCTTTTAGTTTGCGACCACGTTCCCATTCATACACAAGTGTATGATCTGTTTCAGCTTACTGCACATGCGTGGCATTACTCACACAGGCACAGTCCGGCCACACCCATGCATGGTGGGACAGCCACCACAACATTTATGACAAGCTCTTGTCGGATATGTTCAGAGGGTCTGTGTGATGATTTGCTCAGCTGCCTGTGCAGGCAGGCAGCCTTTTGACCATTGTTTAGGTTTGCATGCTGCAGGACTCTGGAAAGAAGAGCTTCTGTCAGTTTTGCAGCTTGTGCTTGCAGAGGAATTTGCATACGTTGTCATGCAAATTGCCTGGCCACATTTATTGGAGGCGTGTACTATAAGTACTATGTCTTTCTCACAATGCTTCGCTGGTCATAAGGATTTCGTCCTATGTAACACTCCTGGTGGGGTGTCAGCCTTACTCTCTGTTTGAAGATCAGCTTAGAGTAATTCCTGGAAACTGTGCTAGGCAGATTTCCCTAGTGCAGTTAGGATTGTTTATCTGTTTTGTTTGTCTGTTGCAATTGTCCTGTCCCAGCGGTGGTCGATAGGAAGTCGTTCTGATCTCTGTTCTTGGAGCATAGCTGGTGCAGCGGTTGCTACCAGTTATCTCTTCTGTTCTGCCTCTCTGGATCGCGCTAGCCACTTTTCGCTAGCGCTGTGGATCCTTCTGTTCTGTCTCCTGGGATCGCGCTAGCCACTTTTCGCTAGCGCTGTGGATCCTTCTGTTCTATCTCCTGGGATCGCGCTAGCCACTTTTCGCTAGTGCTGTGGATCCTTCTGTTCTGCTACTCTGTACCTGGATCGCGCTAGCCACTTTTCGCTAGTGCTGTGGATCCTATCTCTCGCTTGTCCCTGTTTTCATGTGTCTGTCTTGTCTGCTACGACCGCTTGCTGGAGGCTCAGTGAGGTGACCGTTAAGCAAGCGTTCGCGTCCTCTGTTTCATGTTTGTCTGTCGATGGTTAGTTAGGCGTGCTTGTCTCTATTGTGCTTATCACGCGGAGACCGCGCATAACCGCGTGCACTGTTGCGAATGAGTGCGGTGTTCGCGGTTAGCTAGCGTTTGTTATTATCCACATCTTCTCATTGTATTATTTGCTGTGCCTTTGCTACCCTCGTATTCTATTCTGATCTGCCTTGTGTCACGTCTGGCGATCGCACCTCTCGCGATCGCGTTCCTATTTCATATCTGCTGTTGTGTGTGCGCGGTCGCGGGGTGGCGACTGGATTGGCGCACACACATACAACCTGTCCCTTTGCTCGTTCTCATTCGCAATCGCCTCTCTTGCGATTGCGTTCTGCACTTCGTACAATTCCTGTCTGGCATTTGTGGAGGTACAGAGGATTGGTTCCTCTGCACTCCCCAGCGCCATCTGCCGACAGGAATTTCCCTCTACAGGTGCGTAGCATCTTTTGCTGGGTGCCTGCAATTACACGCTTGTGGAGGATTTCCGCCGTGTCAGCGCACGCGTTGTGCGCTGATCACGGAGAAAGTTCCACAAACGTTACAGTATGACCAGCCCAACCCAAAACCCCAGTGTAGACGGAATTTCTGATTTGTACAATTTTGTCGAGTTTGGGTCCTGTGTCTTTAAGAGCTTTAAAAGGCTAAATTCAGAGACCAAGACGGAATTTCTTTTTGAATGCGTGAGGTTTTGTCTGAATCCCACCTTTCAGATTTCTGATCCGTCCACGTCGGCTCTTCTTTTTGCCTATGTGCTCTTAAAAGACAATTTGTTCACCTGGGCATATGATCTGTTAAAAATCAATTCCTGGAATGATAATCTGTATCAGTTTCTTGCAGTGATATTCTCTCACTGGTTTAAACTGCCTGGCTTGCCATCTGCTCTGATTGAGTGTGTAGCTGCTGATAGGTCAGCTGATCTTTCCCTTCCATGCAAAACCTTTCAGTATGACAATCAGTTCAATGTGTCTGTTGCCACTTCAGGTTTTAAACAGCAGACATGCAAAGTTGCAAAAAAGGGAAAAACTAAAAAGCGCAAGCATCTGAATAAAACACTCCCTAATGATGTGTATGATGATGTTGCTCAATCTCCAGGTTTTTTGCCCCAATCCAAAGCTTATGTGGATCCTGCTGTAGGTAGGATCGCACACTATATTAAAGCAGTTAAAAAATCTGTTCTTGTTCCTGAACTCCACCCCTATGGAGATTATCTGGATACTGGCCTGTTTGAACCCCCATTTGCTTCCTGGGATGTTGGGGCCTTGCTGGAGGAATTCGATTTTGATTGGAAAGCCTTTTGCGATTTTTACATCGCAAAAAGCGAAGATGTCTTGAATGCTTGTCTTGATTCTATGTACCTTCTGATTGATTCCGATGAATGTGACAAGGATGATGTGGATCTGGTGATCTATGTATGGCAAACGATTTTGGATGAGTTGCACACACACCAACCAATTGATTCCAATAAAGAGACATCGTTGTCGGATGATTGTTCCTGCCTTTCTGGGGTAAAGCATGAGAGTCTTGACTTTGTGCAACCTGAAATGAATGAGTATGCCGCTGTGGTTGATTCCTGTGCGAATCCTGAAGGATTCTCTCCTGACAGTGTGCAGTTTGAATCTGTGCGATCTGATGCCTGTTTCTCGGATGTTCCTGCAGATTGTGATCGGCATGAGTCTGCCGGTTTCCTCAAGGATGTGTGGGATCCTTTGTCATTTAGAAACAGATCTTTGAGATCTTCCGTCTGTGACCCTGCTATGGGGAAAGTTTCTCGACTGTGCAGCGTCAAAAGTAAAATTAATATGCCTAATAAAGTTTATCCTGTTGATGTCGCTATTTCTTCTGCAAATGATTCCCTGTCTCACCCTGTTCTCACCTGTAAGGGCCCGTTGCCTGGAGACAGTTGCTCCAGTGTTTCGGTCCTAGATGCCTTGCAGTCTGCTCCGCAGATCGCGGAGGTTTGCGCTATGGAAGCATCCGTTTCACAACCTAAAGTGAATTTTGATTCGCAGGTTTTGCGTTCTGATTCCTCGGATTCGACATTGTTAGCCGAATCTAAGAGTGAGACAGCGCTTCGGTTTTGCGAATCTGATGCTGAACCTTCTTTGCCTTATTCAGAGATGCTTTCTCTGAGCCTGCCCTGTACCATGAATAACAAAATGATGTCCAATCACACTGACATTTGGGAGTCCCTTTCTTGCTTTGAAGAAAGTTCTGACTCTCCACCCTGTACTCTGGATGAGTCAATATTGCCTTGTAGAATATCTCCTGCCCTGCCCCTAGAGGCTCGTCTAGGTATTGCTGCTATTTTTACCTGTCTTTCTGCAGTTTTGGAGTTGCAAGCTAGTTTGACTGCTACGCAGAATTCTGGGTGCAGCGAGATTAAAGTTAGGGAGTCAGTGTGTGGTCCAGTGAATATTCCTGTACGTTCCACTCATGATGATGAAATTCAGTCTCAGTTTATGGTGGAACCTTCCCTGGGACATCTGCCCTGTTCTCAAAATAAAGTTCCAGTTTTGCCTTGTAACATGGATAGTACAGAATCCTTCTTAGAAAACTTGAAAAATGATGTTCCTGAGGTTTTGTTTGATGTTCTGGAGGTCTCCGAGTTCCTCCCAAAGGGTGCAGAACTTGTAGGAGATGTCTCCTGCCCCCCAAGTCCTTCTGAGGTGTTATCCTCTTCCGTAGGCATTGCTGCCTTGCTGGCTACCTTTTCAGCTCTGATGGAGCTTCACTCATATGTAGTCAATGATGATATAATTGTCACAGAAATTTCTGAATTTGTATCCGAGTCTTCTTTTGAAAGTCCAGTGCCTGTGACCTCCACTCATGATGATTCTCTGTCCGGTACTGGTTTTGGTCTTGTCGTGCCGGACTCTGAGGTTGGCAGTTCCCCGACATGTCCTGAGGTTTCTCCTGTGCTGGTGTACCCCAGTGTGCTCTGTGACCCAGAAAGCCCAAGTGTGCCTCGGTTACCAGCGTACTCAGATGCTTCCTCGGTGGAGACATGCTCTGATATGGCCTGCCTGCTTGCATGCCCAGAAGTGGTCCCTGAAAGTCTTGATCTTGATGGGTGTCCTCGTAATTCTGAATCCGGAATTGTCATTGGTTCCATGGGGGTTCTTGGTAATTCTCCATGTGAGCCTGGTGATTGTTCTGCCCTCTTGGGATCTCTGTGGAGCTTCAAAAGGTTCTGGGAGATTCCGGGAGAAATTTTGCTTGGTACCCTGGATAAGATCAACGGTGGCTTTTTGTTGTAAGGGACACTTCGAACAGGTATTGTGGCAGGTTTGGTATTTTCGGACGCTCCTTGGAAGGTGGTGGGTATTGTCTGGAGGGTGTCGATGGCTTCTTCTCTGGCGTTCACAGTCCTGATGGGTGTTATACTGAGACTGGTAGTACTGATGGGCATGTTTCGGTGGCTTCTGTTTCCGATGAGGTCGGTTTCGGGTGGACTGACTCTGGAATTGAACCTTGTCGGGCTGCCCCGACCTTCATGAGTCTTTAGTTTGAGTCTGTTGCTAATAGCAGTTTTCAGGGTCATCTGGAATTCGACCCTGGAGGGGGGGGGGGGGGTACTGTGATGATTTGCTCAGCTGCCTGTGCAGGCAGGCAGCCTTTTGACCATTGTGTAGGTTTGCATGCTGCAGGACTCTGGAAAGAAGAGCTTCTGTCAGTTTTGCAGCTTGTGCTTGCAGAGGAATTTGCATACGTTGTCATGCAAATTGCCTGGCCACATTCATTGGAGGCGTGTACTATAAGTACTATGTCTTTCCCACAATGCTTCGCTGGTCATAAGGATTTCGTCCTATGTAACACTCCTGGTGGGGTGTCAGCCTTACTCTCTGTTTGAAGATCAGCTTAGAGTAATTCCTGGAAACTGTGCTAGGCAGATTTCCCTAGTGCAGTTAGGATTGTTTATCTGTTTTGTTTGTCTGTTGCGATTGTCCTGTCCCAGCGGTGGTCGATAGGAAGTCGTTCTGATCTCTGTTCTTGGAGCATAGCTGGTGCAGCGGTTGCTACCAGCTATCTCTTCTGCTCTGCCTCTCTGGATCGCGCTAGCCACTTTTCGCTAGCGCTGTGGATCCTTCTGTTCTGTCTCCTGGGATCGCGCTAGCCACTTTTCGCTAGCGCTGTGGATCCTTCTGTTCTATCTCCTGGGATCGCGCTAGCCACTTTTAGCTAGTGCTGTGGATCCTTCTGTTCTGCTACTCTGTACCTGGATCGCGCTAGCCACTTTTCGCTAGTGCTGTGGATCCTATCTCTCGCTTGTCCCTGTTTTCGTGTGTCTGTCTTGTCTGCTACGACCGCTTGCTGGAGGCTCAGTGAGGTAACCGTTAAGCAAGCGTTCGCGTCCTCTGTTTCATGTTTGTCTGTCGATGGTTAGTTAGGCGTGCTTGTCTCTATTGTGCTTATCACGTGGAGACCGCGCATAACCGCGTGAACTGTTGCGAATGAGTGCGGTGTTCGCAGTTAGCTAGCGTTTGTTATTTTCCGCATCTTCTCATTGTATTATTTGCTGTGCCTTTGCTACCCTGGTATTCTATTCTGATCTGCCTTGTGTCACGTCTGGCGATCGCACCTCTCGCGATCGCGTTCCTATTTCATATCTGCTGTTGTGTGTGCGCGGTCGCAGGGTGGCGACTGGATTGGCGCACACACATACAACCTGTCCCTTTGCTCGTTCTCATTTGCAATCGCCTCTCTTGCGATTGCATTCTGCGCTTCGTACAATTCCTGTCTGGCATTTGTGGAGGTACAGAGAATTGGTTCCTCTGCACTCCCCAGCGCCATCTGCCGACAGGAATTTCCCTCTACAGGTGCGTAGCATCTTTTGCTGGGTGCCTGCAATCACACGCTTGTGGAGGATTTCCGCCGTGTCAGCGCACGCGTTGTGCGCTGATCACGGAGAAAGTTCCACAAACGTTACAGTCTGTTTCCATGGTAATGCGCAATATACCACACAATACCAAAGCAAAACACGCATTTCTGCGGTAATGGCATTGGCGCTACCGGGTCACCAGGTGGTGCTCCACCATCTGTAGTAACAGTAAAATTGCTGTGTTGTCCCTGCGCATGACAACTTTACACAGTTTACTGCATCTGGCTGCTTGGCCATTGTTTTATTTACTTTTCTCTTGACTTTTCTCCCAGGAGATACTCATCTTCTTTACAAAATAACTTTTTGGGTCTTGATAACTGAAATAATAGTAAAAGGTAGGTATAAAGGTACATCAAATCCACCTCGAGAATTTTCTTGCTGTCTGGGGACTTAAAGTACACATGAACTGAAAAAAAAAGTGCTTGTTTACAGACAGGCCCGGTTCTAGAATTTTTGCTGCCTGAAGCAATACAAGTGTGTGTGCAAATCCGGACAGGAGAGGAGAGGCACACATTAGCAGATAGCAAACAAATGCTTTCAACAGTGGGGGGGAGGGGGGGGAGATAGGACACTGTGCTTAAAATAGTATAGAAAAGTCCCAGTTCTTCACAAATCTTCACACCTTTCCCTGGATAAATATGGGCAGAGATAAGGGGGGGGGGGGGGGGTATGGCGGCTTTTATAGCTATTAGAAACCAGGAAGAACTGCAGGAAAATAAATGGCGCTTGGTTTCCTTTGAGACCTGATTTTTGCACTAGGACAATGCGTTTCACAGCATAAAGGCTACTTCATCAGGTCAGTAGAGTGCCTGCACCAGTATTAGTGAAGCCTTAGATTTAACATAGATCTTACTGTGTCAGGGCAAATTTAATTCACTCATTTTGAGTGTCTCCTACCTCGCATGTTTCAGTCAGTTACCCTAATAAGAGTTATATTGTAAGTTTATGGTTTTTTATAAAGCACTACAAGCATTTTGTCTGGAACGGCAACCAGTGAAATCCTCATGAGGCTGAGTGGGGACTGTTCTACCCCACATGCACAGAGAGTGGTTGCTGGACTAGCAACAAAGACTTGTGAGTATCCTAATATCTTATTACCTTCCTAACCCACTTAACCCTACTACACCAGAATCTACACCATGAGGAGGTGGACTAGTCCAAAACCTGCCAGATCTGTCCGATTTTAACTGCCTTCTGCAAGTGACAGCAACCTAGGTAAAAAGTAATTTAGATTGCATTTTGCTCAGGGAGAAATTTACATTTTATACCATATGTACTGTATGTATTTTACCATTTTTTTCGTGATAGCTGTCTGGTGTGCCAAGACGGACTATTTCTTCCTCAAAGAGGGTCTTATATGCCAAATGCAGTGAGCCCCCAACTTACGAATGCCCACCTATACGCAGGGACGGTTATAGCTACAATGGGGCTCTGGGGCAAAAGGAACTTGGGGGCCCTTCTAGCACAGCTCCACCCCCCACAGCAAATTCACCACCCTTGGCCCCCGAGCTGGATGCCATGCCCCAATCCACCCCACCTTCCAGTCACATAATATCATTATGTGTCCATCATATGTCCTCAAATGCATTATTCCTCTTCTCTTTTACCCTACAAATGCAGAGTATACACATAGTAGTCTTATCTAATGCAGGCAGGAGACAGGAGGCAGCACCGAGCTCTATGCTCTGGACTTCATTTCTACCTCATTCCCTGCAGGCATGAATAGAGGGACACGTTGGGGGGCCCCTACAAGCTCTGGGGCCCTGGGGCAATTGCTCCCTTTGCCTCTATGGAAGTGCCGGCCCTGCCTATACAAACCACTGACCTGCCGTGATGTCGGGGACTCCCTACGTTGTCCCTCTACCCCTTGTGTCCCCTCTGCTCTGCGTGTATAGTTACAAGCAGCAGTAGCACCGGCTCTCCTGATCCATCGGCTCCAGCAGCGATTACAGACCTCTCCTCTCCCACACTGCTCCTCTAGTGCTGGCATCTACTGATAATGCGATCAGCAGAAGTCGGCACTAGGGAAGCTGTGAGGGAGAGGAGAGGTCTGGGAAGAGACACAAGGGGCAGCGGAGGGCACACATGGGGGACAGAAAGAAACACATTGGGGACAGAAGGACACACATGGGGGACAGATTTATTTATTTATTTATTGTATTTATAAAGCGCCAACATATTACGCAGCGCTGACAGATAGACACACATGGGGACACATGAGGTACATGGGGGACACGGTAATAATTGGGGGAGAACATCTACAAGATGCTCCTGGACCAAGGACATACCAGTTCTAGTATATTATTTATTTTCTCTCTGTTTTTTGTCCTCTAAACGTAGGTATGGCTTATACGGTACATAGATGACATTCTCTGATATGGTGAGTTGACGGCCTCCTAAAGCCAAGCACCCACTTTACCGTCATTGATGGTGTACCACAAATCCACTGTCTATATATCAGTGGAGGCGAACTACAAATACTTGCATGCCTTTACCCATGGCGCTCGCTGGAAATCCTAGTATCTCAGCAGCTGGAGGTTTCCGGGTTACCAGTCCTTGCTTTATAGCGAAACCACAAAGAGCTTAAATAAGTCCCAGATGTTAGAGAAGAGCCATGATAGTGGGGAGTCACTCAGTGTTATTGAAAGTGAAATCAGCTCTTCCCAGGCTACTCAAATTAGATCAGACTGAAGGGGCCGTTTGGACAGGAAATTCCTCAGCAGATGTCTGTGTGTAATGCAGCGGCGGAAGAAATGCCTTATACAGTAAAGAGCAGACAGATCTTCTTCATACAGTCGCTGTTTCCGCCCTCACTGGAGCTCTCACCATGGAACTGGCAATGCGGCACCTCTGCCTGTTCCTGCACCTATGCGGCTTTCTTTATACAGGTGGGATGAATTATACATGCATTATTGCTCTATGCTTTGTAGTTGATGCTGTGGCTGGAAGTTCTGGGACTGGAGGTGCTTGTGGGGGGTGATGGGGCTGCCAGCAGAGAGAGATGCATCAGGATGCAGGGAGCCCATCTACAACTATTCTAGTTATGACAGAGCTGAGTCTCCCACTGAATTCTAATGTTTTTGAGATATCAGAGGATTGCTGGAGTGGGGCTCTTGGCACTGTCAGTCCCGCCTTCTGCTGCTCTCTCTGCATTTTATGTACTTTTTTATGTTTTTTGTTAACACTTTTAAAATTTTTTTTAGCTAATCATAAGATATTATACACGTCTTTACTGAAAAACTTACAAGTATCCAAAGAAGGTCCACACAGGTCCGCACACCACTTTAACACAAACGTTTTACTAATTCTTCTTAAGTTGGCCACACACCATACAATTTCTTAAATATCTTTTCAATTCAAGAATTGCAATCAATTTTTCTGGCTGATTGTAACATTCCAAAAATCTGACCAATGTACCACACACGTGTACACTCGCGTTCAATTTTTTTTCCTAATTATGAAAAAAATGATTGAAAACCCAGAAAAAATTGCTTAGGTCTGCACATCAAGAAATTGTCAATCTACCACACACCATTCAATTTTCATACAAATTGGTCAGAAAAATCCAACACTTCTGATCTTCTTTTATCGAAGGAAAATGGGAAATTCAATCAGATTTCTCAAACGAATGAAAAAAAAAGATTTTGATTTTTTGGGGACAACCGATTGTTTTTATCAAATTGCCGTAAAATTGGATCATTTTATTGTATAGCATGTAGCCACCTTTAGAATACTTGGATATACAGTGGTGTAGTGGTTAGTGCTCTTGCCTTGCTGTGCTGGAATCCCAGTTTGAATCCCAGCCAGGGCACTATCTGCATGGAGTTTGTATGCTCTCCCCGTGTCTCTGTGTGTTTCCTCTGGGCACTCAAGTTTCCTCCCGTATCTCTAAAACATGCAGATAAGTTAATTGGCGTCCCCCTAAATTGGCCCTAGACTATGATACATGCACAATATAGACATATGACTATGGTAGGGATTAGATTGTGAGCTCCTCTGAGGGGCAGTTACATGAAAATATACTCTGTACAGCACTGCAGAAGATGTTGGAGCTACTGTATATAAATACTAAAAGATAATTACTATTTACTGAAGAACTCACATCAGTCACTGTGCCCCAGAAGAGCTGTCAGTCTTCCGCTCCTTCCACAGGCTACATCCAGCCTGACTCGGAAAACTCTTTTTCTGAGGTTTCTCACAGAAGATGTTTTCTCACCTCTTGTAAAGTGTACCCGAGGTGACATTTGACATGTTGAGATCAGCATGTGTATGTACAACAGGAAGCCTATTAATAAATAGCCTGTGTTTCTTTTTATTCTTTTTCTGTCTGAAAGAGTGAAACTAACTTCAGGCATGCAAGTGACAGCTTCTCTCTTCTTGGATCTTTGTGGACTATAGTAACCATCACTAAATCACTGATAAGGAATTACAGCCATAAAACCTTTTCCTGCAGAGAACAACTTTTAATAACAGGGTATAGATAAAAATGGTCAATAGTTCATGTATTTTAGCTCTGGGACAATTAATAGACTGGCATTGAGCAGAGAGAATAAAACATAAAATAAAACATTGAAACTACTTTGTAAAAGTTTAAACATAAAATAAAACCATGGGATATGTAAAGCAAAATAAACACTCATTTTTAGGAGTAGGATAGATAGTTTATTTTTTACCTTGGGCTCACTTTAAATATGAACTTTTCAGCATCTAGCAAGCGAAAGAGTACTGAAGAGGGGCTCAAACCTATTGCTTGACCCACTGAGTTGTGCTCCCATTTTTGCCTGAGGAAGCTGGGTCACGCCCGCGAAACGCGTTGCATTTGTGGAGTTGAATAAATTATTTGTAATTTCTGTTTTATCAAGACTCAAGTTAGTTTTCTTTTTTTGTAAGAGGGAGGTGAGTCCACCTTAACATCCCCCTCTGCTTTTAAGCGGTTTTTAAAACGTTTTACTCTACTCTGGCGCCTCTGTATACTGAGGTTTTACTGAAGAGGGGGCTGGGAAAAAAGGGCGCAGGCAGCTATTGGACAAAAAGGGCACCACCATTCACTCCCATAATAATTATCGTTTAATGGGCGCCGAACAGGAAAAAAGGGCGCCGGAGATAAATAACGTTTTACAAACGGCGCCCGGAGATTTTTAATGTTTTATAACTGTGCTTGTAATGATTTACGTTTAGAAAATGCACCCGTGACGAAGAACTTTTATAAAAATATTAAACATATTTAACCTATTTAACTAAAACATTATTTAACATTTTATTCCTAAGAGCCAGTTCAGACTGTCAGCGTTTGTAGAACGCGTATAAATTAAAAAAGACGCAAGTTGAAAAACACCTGCGTTTTTCTTGCGTTCAAACGGGTTTTCTATTTGCGTTTTGCACACACACGTGACCCAGGAAAAAAAAAAGAATTATGGGAACCGCAGATAGGATGCATGTGTTCCCCATCAGGTCCGCTCTATGACAAGAGCGGTGATTGGTTCTTTTTTAGTCCAGGGGTGGGATTGGATCATGCCTATGGGTGTGGGTATATAAGAGACACTTCGTGTTGATATTGTTGTCAGACAGTCATCACTTGATAAAGGAGCTGCGCTCCAAAACGTTGTGTATACATGACTGAAGCTGAATAAATATTAAAGAGCATATGAAGACGGTGCTGACTGCTTTTCTTCACTGTTGACAGGATTGGTTATCCTTACAGCCTGGCACGTCACCTGTAATTGTCGGGGTGCATAACTACACTTGAACATATGGGAACCGCAGAGGGAAACGTACGCTAAAAACGCAATAGTACGCGTTTTTGATACGCGTCCATAGACTTTCATTGCGTCCGTTTCTATGCATGACGCACAGAACTGCGTGCAGCAATCCGGATGAGAAACGTTAATAGCCGTTTCTATGTGGAAAGTCTGCCTGTACGCAATCTGGAAAAACGGCTAAGAACGCACATAGTCTGAACAGGCCCTTACTGTTTGTAAAACATTATTATTCACAAAATAAAGCGATCACTAAGGGGGGTGGCTAGGGTTAGGCACCACCAGGGGGGTCTTAGGTTTAGGCACCACTAGAGGGGGTCTTAGGTTTAGCCACCACCAGGGGAGTCTTAGGTTTAGGCACCACCCCCTGTCTTAGGTTTAGGCACCACCAGGGGGGTCTTAGGTTTAGGCACCACCAGGGGGGTCTTAGGTTTAGGCACCACCAGGGGGGTCTAGGGGTTAGGGATAGGTACAGGGAGGGTTCAGTGTGAGAGTAGGGTTAGGTATAGTTTTAGTAAAATTTTAGTAATACTTACTGTTTTACAGCACTTATTACGAACGTAATTATATCATCATTTGGCTAGTGTTGGCTCTGCCCACTTTTCCTAACCCTAACACACAATTACTTAATGACCAAGTATGTGAGCTTTGCGGTCTTTGGCATCAATAATTTGCAATGAAATAAAATTAATCTGATTGAAAGTAGCTCCACCCCTTTTCTGAATTTGAACCCAAATCACCCAATGGCCAACTGTACCAGGTACAGGTGATTAACAGTGCAATAATGGCAGCAATTAAATATTCCCCTTACAAATCAATAGGTGGATTGTGATTGGCTTTTATAGGCTTCACCCACTTTTCTGAATATTAATCTCAGTCACCCAGTGACCAACTGTGCAAAGTTTGAGAACCCTACCATTAATAGTGAGGAAGGGCTGCAGTTTACATTTTCCCAGTAAAATTTGTATTTGTCTCCGCCCACTTATAACTCGGCGTTGCCCGCTTATGTATTTGGCTGGTGTTGGCTGTGCCCACTTTTCTAACCCTCACACACAATAAATCAATTACTCAATTACCAAGTTTGTGAGCTTTGCAGTGTTTGGCATCAATAATTTGAATTGGAATGAAACAAATATAATTGGCTGTTTGTGGCTCCACCCCCTTTCTGAAATTGAACCCTAGTCACCCAATGATCAACTGTAGCAGGTTTGAGGCTTGTGCCATTAACAGTGCAAGCATGGCAGCAATGTAAATATTCCCCTTGAAAATCAATAGGTTAATTTTGATTGGCTTTTATAGACTCCACCCACTTTTCTGAATATTAATCCCAGTCACCCAGTAACCAACTGTGCAAAGTTTGAGAACCCTACCATTTATAGTGTAAGAATGGCTGCTGTTTACATTTTCCCAGTAAAATATGTATTTGTCTCCGCCCACTTATGACCCGGCGTTGCCCGCTTATGTATTTGACTGGTGTTGGCTGTGCCCACTTTTCTAACCCTCACACACAATTAATCAATAACTCAATTACCAAGTTTGTGAGCTTTGCGGTGTTTGGCATCAATAATGTGCATTGAAATGAAACAAATTTAATTGGCTGTTTGTGGCTCCACCCCCTTTCTGAAATTAAACCCTAGTCACCCAATGATCAACTGTACCAGGTTTGAGGCTTGTGCCATTAACAGTGCAAGATTGGCAGCAATGTAAATATTCCCCTTGAAAATCAATAGGTTAATTTTGATTGGCTTTTATAGACTCGACCCACCGTTCTGAATATTAATCCCAGTCACCCAGCGACCAACTGTGCAAAGTTTGAGAACCCTGCCATTAACAGTGTAAGAATGGCTGCTGTTTACATTTTCCAGTGAAATTTGTATTTGTCTCCACCCCCTTTTTGGTTATGGGAATAAAAAGTATCCTATACTTTATTCCAGGTAATGTACTATGTGTGTGCCAAATTTCATTCAAATCCGTTCAGCCATTTTTGTGTGATCGAGTAACAAACATCCAAACATCCAAACATCTAAACATCCAAACATCCGAACTTTCCCATTTATTATATTAGTAGGATTATAAACAATATTTTCAGATTTTATTATAAGAAGAAACCATAAATGAAGGTTCATCACAATAATATACAATTATAACGATTAAACATGTATTATCGTTTTTTTTAATAAACGTAATTATAAGTTTCACTTTTGAAACAGAGAAGATGAATGTTTTCACTATTGCCCATTTCATACACATTATTTAATGATTTATAGATTTGTAAAACATTATTTGTACACTAAATACAAAACAATATTATCATTTACACCCCGCGCCCTTTTTTCCCCGACGCCCTTTTTGTACGTACGCACTGAAGAGTACTGAAATGTAAATCAGAAAAGTAACATCAAACTTAAAACTCTACAGCTTTTTGTATATATGTTTTAATAGAACATTATATTAATTATGCATAGCAAAAATATTTTAGTGAAGTAAGTAAAATTATAGTTTTTTTCAAAATAAAAAGGAAACTATCAGATCCATCAAACATTCCCTAGTGATGCTCATAAGCGGCCGGTTTCGACTTCGAGTGGTTTCGAGTACGACTTCATGCGTAATTTCAACCGTAATTGCAAATTACAAATCGAATCACCATTTTCATTCGAATTCCATTACGAGTCGGAATAACACGTTGTAGCCATAATTATGAGTCGAAATTACGGCTATATAAATAATTTGTGGTTAATAACAAATAGCAAAGCCTCGATACGTGCTAAAAACACCAAATGTGCAGGGTATGTTAAGGAGGAGAGGGGAAAGAAGAGGAAAAACATTTCTGAAAATGGCCTTGTAGTTTTTTAGAAAATTGATGTTAAAGTTAGAGGAAAAAAGTTGCTATTTAAAGGGACTCCGAGCTCATATTAAAATAGAAAATGGTACTCACCTGGGGCTTTCTACAGCCCAGTGTAGTTAGGGACATCCCACGGCGGCCTCCTGGCTCTTCTCCCATCACCTCTTCCGAAATCACTAGCCGGGCGACACTGGCCCCGAGTGTTGGGCTCCTCTTCCTTAATCGACATGCCTGACGTCACCACGCCGGCCGCCTTGCGTCATCACGGCGGCCGGCGTGACACTACGGCACATGCGCGGTTTAATCGTCCCTTTAAATGCAGTAAATTGTTAGATAATGTATCAACATGTACATAAATTCATGTTTTCTTAAATATATTCAGAGTGTGGAAAATTAAAAAAAAAATTATGTGAGGGCCCCCCTCCCTCCTTTCACCCATTGTCCCCCATGCAGGCTGGGATAGCCAGAATGTGGAGCCCCAGCTGCGTGGGGCTTCCCACGCCGAGCTATACTAGCCCATATGGTCGATGGTATAATATTAACCAAAAGGGTATCTCAGCGCGCTCCACACTCTATCACTGAACCTGTATCCCCCTGTGGGTATGCTGCAAAGGTTCATATATCACAACCAACATAAAATTTAGAAATTGAATCAGAGTAAACCTGTGCTGCCTCACAGTCCACTAGACACAAAAGCGTCCCAAATTGCATAAACTTGTTTCACTTCCGTTTTCAGTCCAATGCACCTCAAAGAAAGACAAAGGGAAAATTTCATCGCATAGACTATAAGTCCAGAATATCGTCCACCAACGATCACCGTGTTATGTTTAGTGGGGACCACCACCTTCTCATAATCGTGCCCCCACCACCTCTAAGGACCGTGCTCACCTTGTATCCCGGCTGCCCAGGCCACAGACAGCAACAAAAGCCTATGTGCACGGTCTTGGTATACCCAGAGATTCTTCCACTGGCACTGTCGGCCCCTCCACACCATTCAAAGACAGCCACTGGAACTGAATGATAAACATGAGAAGAATCAAGCAAGTCAGATAAAAAAGACATGCTCGATACTTCTAATGTTTTTCATAATACAGTGATCATTTCTGGCATTGGGATCCCTCCAGATAAATATTTTTTAAAGCAGCCTACGCGATGATTTGTTTTTTGTCTTTTAATCTTGTATGAGGCATATTGCAAGAAATAAGGAGCGAGAAGTCCTATGGTTGTTGGAGTCTCATGCTGTTTCAGCTGTCTGTGGGGTCTAGGCAGCCATAATTAGAGGTGAGAGTGGTTCGCAGAGGTGGTGGAACACAAAGTGGTTATACTTTAAAGGACATCACACGGGCCATAGTTGGTGGAAGATATTCTGGCCTTATAGTCTATGTGATCAAATTTTCCCTTTGTGTTTCTTTGAGGTGCATTGGACTCTGAAGACGGAAGTGGAAGGAAACTTGCAAGTTTATGCAATTTGGGATGCTTTTGTGTCTAGTGGATTGTGAAGCAGCACAGGTTTACTCTCAGGGGCGTAGCAATAGGGGGTGCAGAGGTTGCGACCGCATCGGGGCCCTTGGGCCAGAGGGGCCCTGAGGGGCCCTTGCTCAACTGCAGAATTAGCTCTCTATTGGTCCTGTTCTCATAATAATCACTTCTATAGATACTTTGAATAGTGGTAATCATTAACAAGCTGTTTCCCATCCCCTTCTTGCACCTCTGACACTGTAGTTGCCATTGGCAGGTTTTGGTGCGCTGTATCAATTGCTCTGTATAGAGTGCTTGGGGGGGCCCCATTGTAAAACTTGCATCGGGGCCCACAGCTCCTTAGCTACGCCACTGTTTACTCTAGTCGATGGTATGGGTCGGCTCTAAAGGAGGGGGGCGTCCAAGCCTTCCCCTCCCTCCCGGAGCCCTTGTCCAATCCATGGACAAGGGGCTCTTCCTCTTCCCCAATCCCCAACTCCGATGCCCCATAAGGAGGTAGGGGTCGATGATGCCCTGGGAAGGAGGGGGGGGGTCATGGTGGGGTCATGGTGACATCTGGGAGTCTCCTTTAAGAAGGGGGGAAGAGGACCAGGAGGGCTGGTATAGTTCAGGGTGCTAAGCCCCACGCGGGCTCGGGAGGGGGGACCCCACGTCATTTTTGTTTTATTTGCCCACACTATGGACATATATATATATATATATATATATATATATATATATATATATATATATATATATATATATATATATATATATGAAAAAATGAATACATTTAAGTATAAAATTGCATTTCCTTGGTTACGAATGAGGCTTGCAATTACGGCTAGCACTCTGGAATTATGGTCTGAATGCAGATACAATTGTGGCTGCATTCGAAACTGCCATTTGTAATTGTGGCAGATAACAAATAACAATTTTGACACACACGCAAAGCAGCTAATATTTGTGGAGTAAAGACTTTTCATTGTATGCTGTACAAGAGTTCAGGTCCACTTTAAGAAATTTAACCATGTGATGATTGCTATTAGGATCTGTAGTTCTGCTGTACTTCACAGTAACCAGCTGGTCAGGAAGGTGGACCATGAATAAGGTTTGGCAGTAGGCCAGCGGATTACTCATTCTGAGACTGTAACATATCAGGAACTCAGAAGGTGGTTTCCTAATTTGTCAACAGCTCCCCCACCTTCCCCCTGTGACCAGCAGTGCACCGTGGGGGGCAGGGGGCGGTGCAGACTTCCAAGAGCTGCAACATACAGAGAGGGGCCATGTCTGGGGAAACAATTCTACAGTGAAATTTGTATGTCTCTAAATAAATAATCTTTTTAGTCTTTCCACAATAAATCAATAAAATAAAATTAGCTGGAAAAAAATGCTATACATTCCCTGTATGCATTCTTTATTGAACAAATTAACAAGCTAATTGGTGAATTGCTATATTTGACGGCAAGACAAATTTAAAGGACAACTGAAGCGAGAAGAATATGGAAGCTGCCAATATTTATTTCCTTTTAAATAATATTATTATTATTATTATTTATTGTATTTATAAAGCGCCAACATATTACGCAGCGCTGAACATTAATTTAGGTTACAGACAATATTTAGGGGTGACATACAGCAATATGACAATACAGGAATACAAGAAAACCAGATCACACAGCACAGTATTAGTACAAGGTAATGCTTAGTCACTGGATGAAGCATGGAGATTAGGCAAGTTAGGTTCACTCAAATGCATGGCATGGGTTCACAGTAATGGAGGTGCCAGATCAGGTAGGACACAAAAGGAGGAGGACCCTGCCCAAAGGCTTACAATCTAGAGGGAGAGGTAAGGACACGAAGGGTAGGGGACCAGAGTTCAGCTGTAGGTTTAGAGCACTTGTGAGGGGTAATAGGCCAGAGTGAAAAGGTGAGTTTTGAGGGCTTTCTTAAAGATGTTGAAGGAGGGGGCTGCCCTAATGGGTGGAGGTAGGGAGTTCCATAGTGTTGGAGCAGCTCTTGAGAAGTCCTGGAGGCGTGCATGGGACTGGGTGATGCGGGGGGCGGTTAGGCGAAGTTCATTGGAAGAGCGGAGTGAGCGGCTAGGTGTGTACCTCTGAGTAAGATCGGAAATGTAGGTTGGACAGGTTTTGTGGACAGATTTGTAGGTCAGACACAGTATCTTGAATCTGATTCTGGACTGGATAGGAAGCCAGTGGAGGGATTCTAGGAGGGGATCTGCCATGGTGGAGCGATGGGAGCAGTGGATAATTCTGGCTGCCGCATTCATGATGGACTGCAGTGGGGCTGTTCGGGTCATAGGGAGACCAGACAGCAGGGCATTGCAGTAGTCAAGGTGGGAAATTATGAGGGCATGGATGAGGAGTTTGGTGGTGGCAGAGGTCAGGAAAGGGCGAATCTTACAGATGTTACGAAGGTGGAAGTTGCAGGACTTTGTGAGGTTTTGGATGTGGGAAGTGAAGGAGAGTGCGGAGTCCAGGGTGACACCCAGACAGCGGGCTTGAGAGGTAGGGCGAATGGTAGTGTGGTTAACAGTGACATGCACATCTGGGAGGTTCGTGGATGGCCGGGGTGGGAAGATCATAAATTCCGTTTTGTCTAGATTTAGTTTCAGGAACCTAGCAGACATCCAGGAGGAGATGGCGGATAGGCAGGAGGAGACCTTGTCCATGGTAGTGGTGGATATGTCAGGGGTGTGGAGGTAGATCTGGGTGTCATCTGCAGACAGATGGTAGTTAAAACCCATGGAGGAGATAACCTTGCCAATGGAGGATGTGTATAGGGTGAACAGTAGGGGGCCAAGGACCGAACCTTGGGGGACTCCCACCGAGAGGTGGTTGGGGGTGGACGAGGACTCAATGAAGGTGGTCGTGAAGGAGCGGTTGGAGAGGTAGGATGAAAGCCAGGACAGGGCGAGATCGTGAATGCCCAAGGACTGGAGGGACTGGAGGAGTAGGGGATGATCTACTGTGTCAAAAGCTGCTGACAGGTCAAGGAGGAGGAGAATGGAGTATTTACCTTCAGCTTTAGCTAAGGCAAGGTCGTTGACCACTTTGGTGAGAGCAGTTTCGGTTGAGTGGGCAGGCCGAAATCCAGATTGGAGTGGGTCTAGCAGTGAGTTAGCATTGAGGTACTGGGTCAGGCGTTTGTGAACCAGACGCTCAAGGAGTTTTGAGGCAAAGGGGAGGAGGGAGATAGGACGGTAGTTGGAGGGTAGCGAGGGGTCGAGTGAGGGTTTCTTGAGCAGGGGTAGTACCATGGCCTGCTTGAAGTCTGTGGGGAAGGTGCCTGTGGATAGGGAGAGGTTGAACAGGGTAGTGAGGACTGGGGCCAATTCCGTGAAGTGAGGCTGGAGTAAATCTGAAGGGATGGGGTCAAGGGGGGAAGTAGTGGTATGGGAAGTCTGCAGTAGGTGGTTGACTTCCTCGGTGGTAGTAGGAGTGAAGGATGTGAGGGGAGGATAGGGTGGAGGAGGAGCTGGTTGGGAGGGGGTGGGAGGTGAAGATTGGAGATTGGATATTTCCTGGCGGATGGAGACAATTTTGTTGGTGAAGTGGGTGGCTAAATCTGTGGCAGAGAGGGAGGAAACGGAGGGTGGGGGGGGGGGGTGTGGGTTTAAGCAGGGAGTTGAAGGTGGCAAAAAGACGAGCAGTTGCCTGCCAGCCCTGCTGATCTATTTGGCTGCAGTAATGTCTAAATCACACCAGAAACAAGCATGCAGCTAATCTTGTTGGATCTGACAATAATGTCAGAAACACATGATCTGCATATGCTTGTTCAGGGTCGATGGCTGAAAGTATTAGAGGCAGAGGATCAGCAGGACAGCCAGGCAACTGGTATTGCTTAAAAGGAAATACATATGGAAGCCACCATATCCCTCTCACTTCAGGTGTCCTTTAAAGTACCCCTGAACTGAGTTAAATAAAATGACTGAAGACCATGGAGGGCAAGATTACCTTTGAAGTGTCCTGATGCTGCTCGTTGTCCTCAGGGTCCCCCCGGCTCCCAGATGGTTTTCACGTTTGATGGAATCCTCCAGTCGAATATGAAAACCGGGAAGCTCCCCCAAGCTTGAAGCTCATGCTGCGCACTTCAGAATAGCTTTGTGTGCAGGAATGGATTAAGATGTAATGGCAAGATAGTTGATCTGGGCCCCCCTTGTAGTCATTTTTGGTAAGCTGAAGTGGAGAGCGTTTGAAGAAGGTAGCTGGTGGGCCTCTTGACAACCACTAGGCCCCAGGCACCCACCTAGGTTGCTTGGTGGATGATCCTGCTCTGTCTGCGCCGCTCAGAGGAACTTCCATGTGGCGTGGGAGCTAAGGGGACCGGGAAAGAGGGTTAACCCCCTAGGTGGTCAGTGAGCAGAGGCAACACACTTCTACAAAGACAATCTAGTCCCTACCCATGGGTTCCAGTGCCGGGGTCCTTTGACTTTGAGCTATTATTGTGAAATGAAGGAGGTCTCCAAAGAACCTCATTCTAGTTCATTACAAACAATCTGAGTGCAAGCATATGACCTTCCACTAATGCTGGGTACACCCATTGTGACTTCCCGCTCGATCCGCGGGATCGACCAGGATCGATTCGATTATTTCCGACATGTTCGATCGGGTTTTGATCAATACAGCCGCCGATTTTACTTATCATGCAAAATCGACGGCTGTATCGATCGAAACCCGATCGAACATGGATAATGGAAATAATCGATCGATCCGCGAAATCGCAACGTTTGTACCCAGCATAACAGATTGGCTGCAGTGACTCCAGGAACACCTGACTGACTGAACCATTGTAGAAATAATCATGTACACCACTAGATACTACATGGACAAATCCTGCTAATTTGCATAAGTCTCCTGGCAGTCCAATGAGCAGTGCCAAACACTGCCGGATAAATTGGGAGTTTAATGATGCATGAAGGCTACGGTCTGCCTGGAATGGGTGTGAACATTCCTATAATAACAAAACCGGAATTCCAAATGCACATCAAGTTCTGTTATCTTGGTATACTAATCTTTTTATCTGTGCTGTGTTTCTCCTGAGCCTCTCAGTAACCACAGGGTGTTAATCTACACCCTTATGAGAAATGCAGTCATACATGAGGGTGTAGCTCTTTTTCCTGGGATAGGAGTTCTGCCACTGAGCTCTTTATAACCTGGTGAGCAGCACAGTGGTGTAGTGGTTAGTGCTTTTGCCTTGCAGCCAGGGTTGCCACCTCATCCCTTTGAATACCGACACATCTAAGTTATACAGGGTCTGGGGCTACTCACACATAATCAGTGTCTAAACTGCATCTAACTAACCACAAGGCATGTATAATTCATATGCGACAATATTTAAAGGGATGAGGTGGCAACCCTGCTTGCAGTACTGGGTTCTCAGTTCAAATCCCAGCCAGGGTAATATCTGCATGGAGTCTGTATGTTTTCCGTGTCTGTGTAGGTTTCCTCCAGGCATTGTGGTTTCCCCCCACATCCCGAAAACAGAACAGAACTTCAGAAAATGCAATTGGCTTCCCCCTAAATTGGCCCTAGACTACAATACATACACTACACCATTTTTCTCCGAGGCCCGGGGGGGGGGGGAGGTGCGGGTTATTGCGCGCGCGACCTAGTGGACAGTGTCGTGCGCAGCGGGTTACGGGGGGGAGGGGCTGGGGTGCCGCAGCATAGCTAGCATTGTTGCCTCAGTATAGGGAGTTTAGTTGCCCCAGTATGGCTAGTATAGTTACCCCAGTGTAGCTAGTATAGTGCCCCAGTATAGCTAGTATTGTGACCAGTATAGCTAGTATAGTCCCAGTATGGGTCGGTAGTGCCCCAGCATGGCTAGTATAGTGCCCCAGCATGGCTAGTATAGTGCCCCAGCATGGCTAGTATAGTGCCCCAGCATGGCTAGTATAGTGCCCAGCATGGCTAGTATAGTGCCCAGCATGGCTAGTATAGTGCCCAGCATGGCTAGTATAGTGCCCAGCATGGCTAGTATAGTGCCCAGCTATAGCTAGTATAGTGCCAGCATGGCTAGTATAGTGCCCAGCATGGCTAGTATAGTGCCCAGCATGGCTAGTATAGTGCCCAGCTATAGCTAGTATAGTGCCCAGCATGGCTTGTATAGTGCCCAGCATGGCTAGTATAGTGCCCAGCTATGGCTAGTATAGTGCCCAGCTATGGCTAGTATAGTGCCCAGCTATGGCTAGTATAGTGCCCAGCATGGCTAGTATAGTGCCCAGCTATAGCTAGTATAGTGCCCCAGCATGGCTAGTATAGTGCCCAGTATCTGTAGGTGGTGCCGCCGCTTCTGTTACCTTATGTGCGGGCGGGCGGCCGCTTCCGGATTCCCCCATGTGCCGCTCTCCTTCATGCATGATGAAGTACTATCTCCTCCTATAACAGCAGCGCGTCTTGCGTCTGCTGTAAGGAGGGAAGGAGGCGGGGCAGCGGCTTCCTGTAGCGGCGATATGCATCGCCGCTACCATGGGAACCGCTGCCCCGCCTCCTTCCCTCCTTACAGCAGACGCAAGACGCGCTGCTGTTATAGGAGGAGATAGTACTGCATGAATGAGAGCGTCGCATGGGGAATCCGGAAGCGGCCGCCCGCTCATAAAGTAACAGAAGCGGCGGCCGCAGGTGGGAGGGGCAAGATGACAGACCCGCCGCGGCCCAGCTGGAAACTGCCAACGGACCGGCAGTGGGCCGCGGCCCGGTGGTTGGGGATCCCTGCACTACACCATATAGACATATAACTATGGTAGGGGACTAGATTGTGAGCCCCTCTGAGGGACAGTTAGTGACAAGACAATATACTCTGTACAGCTCTGTGGAAGGTGGCGGTGGTATATAAATACTCAATAATAATAAAAATAATAGTAACCTGGTGAGTGCTGGAATCCAGTCAGGGCAGCTCCCAGTAACAGACTGCCTTGATGGTTACTTTAGCTATCAGGAGGCAAATAGCAGGAGTGGGTTTAGGGGCAATGGGGCCCTCACGTATTAGCATTGTATTTACATTCTGCATAGACACAGTATTTGCCGTTACCAGTCAGATTGTTACTCAATGGACCAGTGGTGTAGCAATAGGGGAGTGCAGAGGCTGCAGCTGCACAGGGGCCGCTAAACCTGTGGTGCCCACATGAGGCCCTCCTCCAGTTACTGCATTAGCTTATGTGCTTTAAATAGTGGTAATCATTAAAGGGGCACTATGGCGAAAAATTGTAAAATGTAAAATATGTGCAAACCTAGACAAATAAGAAGTATATTTTTTCCAGAGTAAAATGAGCCATAAATTACTTTTCTCCTATGTTGCTGTCACTTACAGTAGGTAGTAGAAATCTGACAGAAGTGACAGGTTTTGGACTAGTCCATCTCTCCATAAGGGACTCTCAGCAAGGCGTTTATTCTTTATAAAGATATTCCCTAAAAAGGTTTTAAACAATGATGCTGGCCATCTTCCCCGCTTGCTACACAGTTTTTGGGCAGTTGGACAGAGCAACTGCCATTTACTAAGTGCTTTTGAAAATAAATAAATCCCTGAGAATCCACTATGAAGAGATGGACTAGTCCAAAACCTGTCACTTCTGTCAGATTTCTACTACCTACTGTAAGTGACAGTAACATAGGAGAAAAGTAATTTATGGCTCATTTTACTCTGGAAAAAAAGTACTTGCACATCTTTTAAATTTATAATATATACATAGTGCCCCTTTAACAAATAATTGTTTTTTCTCTGCTCATATCTATCTTACATGGATTGTTTTATGTGATTATTCTACATATTGTGCTGGAAAAGGGGCCCACTGTAGCATTTGCATAGGGGCCCATGGCTCTGTAGCTATGTCACTGCAATGGACTTATTGTTGAGGTGAGGACTGAATGCATCGTGTAGCTGCAGCCAGCAACAGGCAGACATCCGGGCACATTGCCCAAGGTCATTACAACAGATCTTTGGTCCCCTTCGTGAAACAGTGTTAAAGAGAACCTGAACTGAAAATAAAAAGTCAAATCAACCATACACAGGTCATACTTGCCTCCTGTGTAGTCTACTCCTCAATCTCTTTCTGCTCTCCTGCGTCCCATTTGTCCACTATGATCAATGGAATTCTCCGTCCTCCATTTTAAAAATGGCCATTACCCCCTAACAGCTTTCTGATCAGCACACTGTTAAACTGTAATATCGCCCACTTGAGCCATAGGGAAACATGGACATTACCTTGCACATTCAGTTGTAACTGACAGCTGCTGATGCTGATATATAACTGACAGCAACTGGTATATTCCAGTTCTGACAAAATATTGTCAGAACTAGAAGGGATCACTGTAAGAAGAAAATAGTGAGCTTCTGAGAGGAACTGACGGTGAGGGTAGTATGTAATATTCATTTGCAGCTACGTCATGTGTTTATTTTAAATAATTTTACTCACTTCAGGTTCCCTTTAAGAAATCAAAAACCAGAAACTCAACTAAGGAGAAGGAAGGATCTGGGACCTATAGAGCCGTCCTGTTCCTCCTATGGTCCCCGCGTTCCACCGCTGTCTCTCCCATTAGCAGTCTCTGACTGATAGGCCGGAGACTGCTCACTTCCGCCTCTGCTAGAGGCTTCTGCAATCTACAGGAGCCCGAGTGCTGTTAAAGTCGGCAGCTCCAAACGGCGCAAGCGCGGGACACTTTTCGCGCACTGCACATGCACAGAGTGGCCGTCTTCAGGAGCACTCAGGGTCCTGAAGATTGCGGAGGATTTCCGCAGTGTCAGTGCACGTCTTGTGCGCTGATCACGGAGAGAATTCCACAATTGTTACATTGACGAAACCTCTCGCAGTCAGGGATGCTAATGGGAGAGCCAGTGCTGGAACGGGGGCTGTAGGAGGAAAGGGAAGGCTCTATAGGACCCAGAGCCTTCCCCCTCCTTAGGTGAGGATCTGTTTTTTGTTTTTATTCAGGCTTCAGACTCACTTTAAAGCAAACCTGAACTGAGAATGAAAAAAAAGTAAACATGCATACCTCCTACTTATCTCCCGTGCAGTCTACTCATCAATTTCTCTCTCCTCTCCTGTTTCCTGTTTGTCCTCTGTGATCAGTGGAATTCTCGGTCCTCCATTTTGAAAATGGCCAACAGCTTCTCTGGGTCAGCACACTGCTAAACTGTAACATCGCCTACTTGAGCCATAGGGAAACACGGACATTACCTTGCTCATCAGCTGTCCTTTCAGTTATAATTGACAGCAACTGATATATAACTGACAGCAACTGATATATTTCAGTTCTGGCAAAATATTGTCAGAACTGGAAGGAATGCTTGTTAGAAGAAAATTGTGAGCTTCTGGGAGGAACTGATGGTGAGGAAAGTATGTAATATTCTTTTTCAGGTACATCATGTGTTTATTTTAAAGAGAACCCGAGGTGGGTTTCTGACATCAATATTAGGACACAGAGGCACATTCTGCATACAATGCTCAGCCTCTGTGTCCTTACAGTGTGCCCCCAGTCCCCTCTGTGCTCTGCTGTCCCCCAATATAAAAACCACCAGGCTAGCGACACGCAGATTGTCGCTAGCCAGCTGTTTTACCTAAAGCTTCCTCCAATCGGCTTATGGAGGTGGGGCGGGAAGGGACACAGGCGGGGAGCGGCGCTATAGAGGAGGCGGGGGAGCGGCAGTGAGTGGCAGCCTGAATGTAAAGCCAACTAGCAACAATCTGCATGTCGCTAGTGATAGTATGCAGAATGTGCTCTGTGTCCTAATATTGATTAATATTGATTGCAGAAACCCACCTTGGGTTCCCTTTAAATAATTTTGCTCAGGTCAGGTTCACTTTAATTTTTTTTTTTTGGGGGGGGGGGGTTTCTGTATGCATACCTAACTGTTTCAAAAAGGCTGTCAGGTAGGAGTGGGAAGCTCAGTACCTGTACCTATGTACTGATTTCCTCATTCCTAAACTGAACTCCATCCATCATATTGGTTACAAAGACAGGGAGTTACATGGTGAATGAACACAGAAAAGATAAAAAGGCAGTGTACACATTACAGTCACCCCCTACTCCCCCCTTGCTTCTCGGCCCCATGGCTGCTCCCATTGTTGCTGTTACACCCCTATGCAAACCAAATGCTTTGATCCCGAAGGCTGTTTTTATTTGTTGTACTACTCAAACTAGTAAAGCCAAAAGTTCAGAGCGACAGTCAGCAGACAGTTTGAACTGCAAGAGATGGGTCATATTATTCCAAATAACTAAACTGGACTCATTATGACCCAACCATGACACCAAAATAAGGAGCATACTGTCTAAAGAAGCTTGTTAGAGCACTTGGGGCCTGATTGATATACAGGGATCACCAGCACTGAGGACTAGCAATAGTCTAATGCATGAGCATTCATTTAATTCTAATCATAAAAAAGTGCCAAGTGAAAATGATCTTTCCCTGCAATACAAAAACAACTCAATTGAATGTCTGTTTACTGTTTCGACATTATTTGTAATCATCCAGTTAGTGAATTTAAAGTGTACCAGAGACGAGTTAAAAGTATACATACCTGGAGCTTCCTCGAGCCCCATCGGCACGGATTGCTCCCACTCCGCCATCCTCAGTCTTCTCCAGCTCTGGTACCGGGTCCCGTAACTTTGGCCAGTCGCGGCCAGTCTGAGCGTGTGCAGTAGTATTCTCCTTCGGAGAGAGACAGAGGGAGCGCACTGCGCTTGCTCAGACTGGCTGCGACTGGCTGAGGTTACGGGACCCGGTACCGGTGATACAGAAGGTGGAGGACGGCGGCGTGGGAGCGATCCGTGCGGATAGGGATGGAGGAAGCCCAAGGCATGTATAAAGCTTTTAACTTAACTCGTCTCTGGTTTACTTTAAGTGTGCGAGGTATTGGCCTTTAGGCTAGTTATACACCAGGACGTTGCGTTTAGGGGACGTTATAGGGCACATAACATGCCCCTAACGCAACGCCTGGTGCTCTCTGGTGTGGACGTCGGAGTGAGCCGCGTTGTGCAGCTCACTCTGGCATCCGTGATGCCGTGATGCGTACTCTTGGACGCATGCGGCATCACGTGGTCCCGCCCGGCCAATCGCCGCACAGAGTGGCCGCTCCAGGAAGTAAACACTGCACGTCACTGAGTGCAGTGAATACTAATTAGCCATGTGCCCGGCCGCTCTCCCCTCCTCCCCAACATGACTGAGCATGTGCAAACAGTCTAACGCAGCTTAGCCGCGGAGAACGCACAGCATGCAGCACTTTGCTGCGTTACAATGTAACGCAACGTGGGCAGTGTGAACAGCCCACTTGTGTTACATTGCTGTGCGTTGGGGGAGCGTTACAGGCTGCACTAAAGTGCACCTGTAACGTCCCTGTGTGCAAGAAGCCTTAATCAATTAACTTTTTCTCCAGAGCTTTCTTCTAGGTGCTTTTTAATTCTACTCGTTATCAATAAAATGCCTTTTAAGCCAACGGCAAGAAAATATTCAAAATAATTTTCTGACAGTATTTTTTTAACCTCTTCCTGTCCACTTAACGTAGTATGGTGGCGGGACAGCGGCTCTCTCAGGTCTAAGCGACGCCATATGGCGCCATCTCGCGAGGAGCAAGATTTGACGGGAGCTCACATTTACACAAGCCCTAGCTCCTGTTACTGTAAACAGCGGGCCCCAGCGATCAACCTGCCAGCTGCTAATCAGGGCTGGCAAGCTGTTTTTTCCATAATATATAATTAAAGTATTCATATAGCGCTGACATCTTACGCAGCGCTGTACAGAGTATAGTCTTGTCATTTAACTGTCCCTCGGAGTGGCTCACAATCTAATACCTGCCATAGACATATGTCTATGTATGTATAGTGTAGTGCATGTATCGTAGTGTAGGGCCAATTTAGGGAGGAGAGGGGATACAAAAACTTTTTTTTGCAAAAAAAGAGAAGAAAAGGAGGTAAAATTCATTTGGGAGCTAAGCTAAGTTGTTGGGAGCTAAGTTGTGAAGTGCCGAATTGTAAACAATGGCCTGTCGCTGGGGGTTATAAATCTCTGGGGCTCAAGTGGTTAACTATTTTTCAGGAGAAGATAAAAATAATCTCCTAAATAAGTATATTGTTTTATAAAAATAATGAGGGCAGGTGAGCACTAAACTTAAAGGATACCCGAAGTGACGTGACATGATGAGATAGACATGGGTATGTACAGTGCCTAACACACAAATAACTATGCTGTGTTCCTTTTTTTCGGTCTCAGCCTTAAATATCAGGTATGTAAGTGGCTGACTCAGTCCTGACTCAGACAGGAAGTGACTACAGTGTAACCCTTATTGATAAGAAATTCCCTTTTTTTATCTCATTCTTGCTCTCAGAAGCCATTTTCTGCTAGGGTTTTATAGTTGGAATTTCTTATCAGTGAGGGTCACACTGTAGTCACTTCCTGTCTGAGTCAGGGCTGAGTCAGCCACTTACATACCTGATATTTAACTATTTCAGGCAGAGAAAGAAAAAAAGCAACACAGCATAGTTATTTGTGTGCTAGGCACTGTGCATACAACTGTCTATCTCATCATGTCACATGTCACTTTGGGTATCCTTTAACTAATAAGTCATTTTAACAGCCATTTCTGCATATTTTTTTATTTTTATAATGTTATTTTTCATATGTTTCTAATATTTTTAATATTTATTGTTCTTATTATTATTATTGATTTATAAATAGCCAACGTATTCCGTGGCGCTGTACAAAGTGAGAGACAAACATGGGGTACAAAATAATACAGACAATGGTAAACACCACCACTGGTAACAAAATACAGAATCAGTAATCACAGTGACGAAAGTAGCATGATGAATAAATACAAAAAATCTATAACAAATTCCAAGAAACGAAAGGTGAGAGAGCCCTGCCCTTGTGAGCTTACAATCTAAATATTTAAAATTAAAAAAGGAAAACATGCACTTGTCTGTACAGCCCCCCTGAACTCTTTTTCCAATGGACAACAATCATGAAACTATTGTATGCCTCTGTACATGAGAAGGACCTGATTGTTTTTCCTTATGCTTTTTATGAGCATTTTTTTTTACTTTTTCACTGCTAAATCTGTCTGTTTTCACAGGCATTTTTAGTAAAGTCACCTGAAACCGCATGGACCAGGATGACAGAGACTGCCACCTTAACTATATTCTCATGGTTAAGGAGCCTCTGGTCATCTGTGAACAGAAGGAGAGGGGGGTGCTGCCCAGGGGCGTGGCTAGCTCCAAAGATCAGTGGCACGTGCCCCGGATCTATTCTGGGGTGCCCCGGATGTCCCCCAGGCAGAGTTAGCTGTGGTTCCTCAATGTCAGGCATGCTGGGAGCTGTGGTGCATCAATCCGGGGTATGCTGGGTGCTGTGGTGCCTCTATGTGGGCATACTGGGTGCTGTGGTGCCTTTATGGGGGTATGCAGGGAGCTGTGGTTCTTCTCTGGGGGCATGCTGGGAGTTGTGGTGCCTTAATAGGTGGCCCGTGATAGCATGGGAGGAGGTCCACTAGAAGGTCAGGGAATGCTATACGGGCACTGCCAGACAACCTGGCAGCAGGCAACCTGCCCAGCAGAAAGCCAGACCAGCCAGCAGCACAGAAGCGAGGTAACTATGTCTAGTTATGTTTAAGTGACACTGCCTATTTAAGTGATATGCTGCTTTATTTTATTTTATGTATTAATGGAGAGGGGGCATCATCCAACATTTTAATGGGCAGACCTACTTACACTGCTGTTAAGTTCATGTAAATTTGGCTCCACCCATTACTGCACCCACATTCTGGGGTATGGTCACACCTATTTTTGGCTGGAGTGCCCAAAAGTGCCCAGGATCTAGGATCCTAGCAATGCCCCTGGTGCTGCCAATTTGTTGTATTCAGTAATCACAGATGCAGAATAGCTGGAACTAGGTTTATTCACAAGCTTCAGCAGCTCTCAACATAATGCAGTACTTTCCTCCAAGTCTCCAGCATGCATAACACAGGAACCAGCAATCTTCTGCAACAGTCTAGAGCAAGGGTGTCAAACTCAAATACAAAGTGGGCTGAAATCGAACACCGGGACCTAGACATGGGCCTAGATGTCTACTGCTCACCCTCCTCCCGTATAAATCTCCCAGGTGACTAATGGTCCCCTCCAACCCCTATACAGTTCCCTGATGTCTAGTGGTCCTCCATCCCTAGGCATTTACTGCCAATATAGCTACCCCGGTGGTCTAGAGTGGGCCAAACATAATGTAAAGTGGGGAAATTTAATGGTTTCGAGGGTCAGATTCGACCCGCGGGACGGAGTGTGATATTTATGGTCTAGAACAGGGCTCCCCAACCCCCCCCCCCCCCCCCCGGCCACCGGAAATGGTGACACAGGAGGACGCACCGGTGGACAGGTTAGAATGCTGCTGCATTGGTCATCCTGAGATTGGCTGCATTGGTCATCCTGAGATTGGCTGCATTGGTCATCCTGAGATCGAACACTGCCACTCGAGCAAAATATACTGTCTGGTGCAATCAACCAAAAACAACCAGAAAGATCAGTTTTGGACAAAAATGGATCAGCATCATTTGCTGCATCGGTTTCTAGCAGACTCATTCAAATGGTCGGCTGTAGATTGACTAAAAAAATCCATTAGTGTATGGCTACCTTTAGAAACCGAATTATGCCTTGCATGTTTTTTTGCCTCTCCCCACACATAAATATGCATTCGATGTGATGGCCAATGTAAATTATTGTGTGGGTTAACATCGAATGTGTTTATCACATGAAGAAAATAAACCTTCTTCAAAAAGGGGATACCCCTACAAGGAACTTTATAGACCCCATGGTGGTGCTGTGAACCATAGAAGGCACACATTGCCCAAAAAAAAGAAGAATCTTCTTATTTTTGGGCAACATGTGCCTTTTATGGTCCATGGTATAACCATGGGGGGTCTATGAAATTCCTTGTAGCGGTATCCCATTTTTTCAAAAGTGAAATAGCAGAGAAATGTGTCAGACTTCATTCTGATTGAATTTCGGCTGAAATGTCCTCACATAAATTACCAGGGCATTACACAATGTAATACACAGAGATCTGAGTCTTGTGTTCTGCATGGAACTTGATGAAAACATTTGTTACTTACAAGACTCAAAACTAGACGGGCTTCTTCTTTCTATTCCTAGTCTATAAATGGAAGAATCAGATGGGTATGGCTGACTTAGAAAGTTCTTCTTTCAGTTTCATGTTTGTATCTATAGCAGGGGTGTAACAATAGGGGATGGAGCCCTTGCACCCATGGAGGGGGGGGCCCAGGGCCCCTCTAGGGTCCGCTCATGGCTGTTTTGGGGGGCTCTCCTCTCAGCGTGCTCCCCTCCTGCATCAATCACTGGCGGTAGCAGAGGCAGCAGCAATACATACCTCCATTCACCGCGGAGGTCTCCGATTTCTAAGTGCTTCACGCTACTTCCTGTTAAACAGGAAGTAGCGTGAAGCACTTAGAGATCGGAGACCTCTGCGGTGGATGGAGGTATGTATCCTGCCTGCCGCCGCTGCTGCCAGTGATAGATGCTGGAGGGGAGCGCTGAGAGGATAGTCTGAGGTGAGGGGGGGGGGCAGGGAACTGTCCCCCCTCCCCGCCGATGTGCAGTGCTTTCCCCTTATGCTGCGACCCCTCCTACCCCCCAAAACTGCCCTGAGCGGGCACCCAGGGGAGCATCCAAATTCTTGCAGGGGCCCAGTGACTTCTAGTTACTCCCCTGATCTATAGTTAGAAATTATTATTGACTAGCTGGTGGCCCGCTATGCTTTGTGAGACAGGAGTGCACCATCCAATCACAAGACAAGCTTTTCTCCTGGTGGACTCAAGCATCACAGCTGCAGCCTTAGAGTGCACTCCGTGGTCAGTCAGGATCTTTAGGGAGCCTTGCCCAAAGACTCTTACTAATTTTTATACTGGCTTGAGCCTGTAATGATCGCTGCTGCAGCAGGTGTTGCTGGAAATAGTAGTGCTGCAGCTCAGGCAGTTCTGATATCTTTCCATGCAAGCTGCATAGCTTTGTCTGTCTTTCCCTGCTGTCAGCTTGTGACTGATTATCATTCACCTGTGTGGGAATCTGCATGTCTGCTCCCATTGGATGACCTCAGTATAAAGATCTGCTTCCTGCAGGGTTTCCTTGGGTTTTCATAGCTTCAGTTTAAGCCTGTCTTGCTGTCGCTTCGCCCCTGATCGTGTTTCTTGTTCTAAAGATACTTTGCTGGTTTTGCATCATATATTGGTTCATTGCCAATATATATGCATACCAGCACGTTTATTATTTTCCTTGTATTCGTGTTACGTTGATACATCAGTGTCGCTGATATATACGTACACGAACTGTTTATATCCTGTGTTCAGTTAGTCAGTTTTCCAGCACGTTTTGGTAGTTTGCGCGTACCGTGATCACCCGTGCTGAGGTAGTTACCCTGCTCCTGGTTCTGTTTGTGGATTGCGTTCATCTCTGCGAAGAGATAACGAATCCTTCTGAATCCTGTTCTGTTTGTGGATTGCGTTCATCTCTGCGAAGAGATATCGAATCCTTCTGAATCCTGTTCCTGGTCCTGTTTGTGGATTGCGTTCATCTCTGCGAAGAGATAGCGAATCCTTCTGAGTCCTGTTCCCTGTATTACTCCAGTCTTAGTCAGCGTTCCTGCTTATGTCATATATCGGTTCATTGCCGATATATACAGATGTTAGTCAGACGTTACAAATAGTTTCATTGATAGCTGTAATTGTAATACGCTAGGAAAACATACTTATTGTATATTTGTCTGTGTTACGTTCATCTATCTTGATCCTGCTATTTCCTGACTATCCTGTCCTGTCTTTGTGAGGCACGCCATCGCCGCAACGCATTGGCTGCCTCATTCCAGTCTGTGTTATTGTGGACGCTTGCTGTCACTAAGTAGTGGCTAGTTAAGCAAGCGTTCATTCTGTTTACCTGTCCTGATCTCCTCAGTTCTGGTTTATGCGCTCAGCGCTACTTTGCGCTGAGACGTTATAACGAAAGCATTGTTTGTGGCTGTCAGATCTGCACCGGCTCTGTGCGCCACAATCTCCTATTGGAGTCAGTCCTCCCCTCCACTATACTAGGGATAGCCTGTTTCCTTGTGCTAGTGTGTGTACCTCCTTCACGTCAGCTCATGCGTTGCATGCTGACTGTGGAGAATACACCACCAAGCTTAACATTATGAAAACCCCATTACCAATCCCCATTGTGGGGGGGATTCCCAGAAAGTATGACACTGTTAATTATGGTTCCTGTTCCTTTAAGAAATTTGAAGAACTTAGCTCTGAAACAGAAAATGAGTTTTTCTCTGAATGTGCCAGGTTCCTGGCCAATCCTGATCTCCAAGCGACTCCTGTTTCAACCTGGGCACTCCAACTAAGTTATATTTTGTTTAAAGGGGAATTATTCCAGTGGGCATTTGATGTTCTCAATCATTCCGATTTGAAAGAGAGACCGCTGGAATTTCTAGCGTTTGTGATCCATAACTGGTTGCGCATAGATCCATTGCCTTTTCCTCTTAATGAACTCCTGGCAGCAGGCCAATCAGCTACTCCTTCAATTGCTTGCAAAAATGTTCAGCAAGCAGAAAGTGTTACTGATAATTTTCCTGCAGCCTTGAATAAATCACCAAAAACAGCAGGGTCTAAGGCAAAACGCAAACGTTCTAAGAAACGTGTCCGATCTGCAGAGTCGTTATCCTTAGCGACTGAGACCTATAATGAGATTCTGCCATTAACGGATAATGAAATGCAATTGTCTTTCAGGGGAGTTAAATGGACTTATGAAACTACTAATGAACTTTCCTCCCTGGCTAGGGAAAATAAAGATTTTTGTTTAAAAGAATTATCTGAGTATGATTATGAGGAGATATTACAGAGTATTGAACAAATCAACTTATTTGTGAAGCAAGGAAAGTTTGCATACACTACAGTTCAGCACTTGCTACAGGTATTGGAGATTCTTAGGAATAAGGAATCTGCCAATCACCTGCTAATTAACCCAATATATGTCCCTGCTACAATCATATCTGCAAACCATGATCTGCCTGTTAAGTATGCTTGGAATCCTCCATTTGAGAAAGGAGAGATGGAAGCTCTGGTCAATGAATGGAAGAATGATTCAAGTTCATTTTGTCAATTTTACAGTGCAAAAAGTGAATTAGTATTGAATGCATGCATTAAGTCTGCCTATAACCTAATAAAAACTGGTGTGTGTGGGTATGACTTTGTGGCTCCATTGATTGATGTGTGGGAACTGATTTTGGATGATTTTTATGTGACTCCGAATTCGCAAATTTGGCGTTCTGACCCGCCTGCTTCAGCACCTTTGGCTGATTCAGCAAGTGATTCGGAGCTCTTTTTGTGTGAAATTGAAGTTCCTGCAATTCCACCCTGTACCATGGATAACTCAGTGTTACTTACCAGTAAAACAGAAGCCACTGATACATTCTTAACCTTGCCCTGCGCAAATTTCTCAGCAGAGAATCCAGAGGTCCTGCTGACTTCCGAGTCCAGCCTAGCCAGTACTCATGACTCTTTGTTCAGTGAAACAGACACCAGAAAAATCTTGCCTGCCTCTGCAAACACTTCTGCAGAAATTACCTGTGTTAATCAAGTTCAACTCCTGTCTGATCCAGCAGATGCCAATAGATGCACTACATCAGTTTCCGAGTCCCAGCAATCCTGTCTAGAAACCTCAGAACCCCAGCATCTGAATTTTCCAATTTTACAAATGAATGGTGATTCAGATGCGCAAACATTGTGTCTTGATCTTCCTGTTTCTACACCTCGCTCTAGTTTCGTGAATAGCTCAGAGCATCTGCTATGTGAACCTGAAATCGCAGAATTATTACCTTGTTCAGAAAATATTCCAGTAAATTTTCCCTGTATCGTAAATAGCGCAGAGCATCTGCTATGTGAACCTGAAATCGCAGAATTATTACCTTGTTCAGAAAATGTTCCAATAAATTTGCCCTGTACCATGAATTGTGCAGTAGATCTCTCCAATGAAACTCAGGTCACAGAATCATTATGCTGTCCAGCAGGTGCTTCCATGGTTTTGCCCTGCAATATGGACTGTTCAGTGATCCTGTCCAGTGAAGCTGTGGTCGCAGAGTCTTATGCTTCACCCAGTACTTTGGATACTTCAAACCCTCTAGCAGAGGAGTCTGAGGCACTGCTTACCTCAGTTGGTGTTGCAGTAATATTCACTTGTCTAGCAGCTGTTTTGGAATTACAGTCTGCTCTAATAAAACTTGATGAATTTCTGCCCAGCAAAGCAGAAGCCATTGAAATATTGTCCTCGTCAGCAAGTGTGTTAGATACCTTGCCCTGTACACAGTCTGATTTAACCAATGTTGTTGAGTCCCTCTCCAGTGTTGTAACAGCCGAGGAACTCCAGCCCTGTCCTCTGAATGTTTCAGAAGTCTTGCCCTGTAACATGGATAATTCTGATTCTCTGGTCAAAATAATAGAAATCTCAGAATTTCAGTCCGGTCTGATGAGTGTTCCTGAAACCCAGCCCTGTATCCTGAAAGATTCTGGTTCTCTGGCCGCTGTGGCAGAGGTTCCAGAGTCCCCTTCCTGTCCAGGGAATTCCTCAGTTTTGCCTAGTCCAGTGGGGGCTGCTGCAATACTGACTTGTTCTGCAGCGCCTCATGAGCTCCAATCCAGTGTATTAGATGAGTCTCTGTCCAGTCCAGAGGTAGTTGTGGAGTCCCTATCTGGTTCAGTGCATACATCAGAAGATTTGTCCTGTCTTGTTAGTGCCCCTGAATCTGATTTGTTACTGACTTTGCTGGAATCAGCGACATCTAAGTCTGATCCTGCATTCTCGTGTAAAAGTCCAGTAGTTGCGAAGTCTAGTCATGATGATTTTTTTTTGGCCAGTCCTGGTTTTGGTCCTGTCTTGGCTGACCCTAAGGCTCACAGTTCCTTGACATACCCAGAGGTTTCTCTTGTGCCAGTGTGCCCAGATGTTCTTTGTGTGCCAGAATGCCCAAGTGTGTCTAAGGTGTTAGCGTGCTCTGATGCTTCCTTAGTGGGAACATGTTCTGATGTTGCCAGTCTGCCTGCATGCCCAGAGATGGTTCTGGTCCCTGAAAGCCCTGATCTTGATGTTTGTCCTTGTGGCCCTGACTCAGGAATTGCCCTAGGTTCCATAGGGGTTCTTGATAGTTCTCCATGTGAGCCTAAGGGGCGTTCTGACCTATGGGGATCTCTTTGGAGCTTCAAGGTGTTCTGGGAGGTCTCTGAGAAAACTTGTCCTGGTGCCTTGGACTGGTTCAACAGTGGGTTTTGTGTTGGTAAAGACAGTCCCGGTGGGCATTGCAAAGGCTTTGGCGTTTTTGAACGGTTCCTGGAAGGCGGTGGGTATCGCTCAGGGAGTTTCGGAGGGCTTTATTCTGGAAATCATGGTTCTGATGGGTGTCACACTGGGGCTTGTAGTACTGATGGGCATGGTTCTGTAGGTTCTGGTTCTGATGGGTCCAGTCTTGTGGGGACTGATTCTGGAATTCGGTCTTGCCGGGCTGTCCCGGTCATCATGAATTATCAGTCAGACTGTTTTGTTGGGAATTTCAGTTTTGAAAAGCGTCTGGAATCCGCTTTTAAGGGCGGGGGTACTGTAATGATCGCTGCTGCAGCAGGTGTTGCTGGAAATAGTAGTGCTGCAGCTCAGGCAGTTCTGATATCTTTCCATGCAAGCTGCATAGCTTTGTCTGTCTTTCCCTGCTGTCAGCTTGTGACTGATTATCATTCACCTGTGTGGGAATCTGCATGTCTGCTCCCATTGGATGACCTCAGTATAAAGATCTGCTTCCTGCAGGGTTTCCTTGGGTTTTCATAGCTTCAGTTTAAGCCTGTCTTGCTGTCGCTTCGGCCCCCGATCGTGTTTCTTGTTCTAAAGATACTTTGCTGGTTTTGCATCATATATTGGTTCATTGCCAATATATATGCATACCAGCACGTTTATTATTTTCCTTGTATTCGTGTTACGTTGATACATCAGTGTCGCTGATATATACGTACACGAACTGTTTATATCCTGTGTTCAGTTAGTCAGTTTTCCAGCACGTTTTGGTAGTTTGCGCGTACCGTGATCACCCGTGCTGAGGTAGTTACCCTGCTCCTGGTTCTGTTTGTGGATTGCGTTCATCTCTGCGAAGAGATAACGAATCCTTCTGAATCCTGTTCTGTTTGTGGATTGTGTTCATCTCTGCGAAGAGATATCGAATCCTTCTGAATCCTGTTCCTGGTCCTGTTTGTGGATTGCGTTCATCTCTGCGAAGAGATAGCGAATCCTTCTGAGTCCTGTTCCCTGTATTACTCCAGTCTTAGTCAGCGTTCCTGCTTATGTCATATATCGGTTCATTGCCGATATATACATATGTTAGTCAGACGTTACAAATAGTTTCATTGATAGCTGTAATTGTAATACGCTAGGAAAACATACTTATTGTATATTTGTCTGTGTTACGTTCATCTATCTTGATCCTGCTATTTCCTGACTATCCTGTCCTGTCTTTGTGAGGCACGCCATCGCCGCAACGCATTGGCTGCCTCATTCCAGTCTGTGTTATTGTGGACGCTTGCTGTCACTAAGTAGTGGCTAGTTAAGCACGCGTTCATTCTGTTTACCTGTCCTGATCTCCTCAGTTCTGGTTTATGCGCTCAGCGCTACTTTGCGCTGAGACGTTATAACGAAAGCATTGTTTGTGGCTGTCAGATCTGCACCGGCTCTGTGCGCCACAATCTCCTATTGGAGTCAGTCCTCCCCTCCACTATACTAGGGATAGCCTCTTTCCTTGTGCTAGTGTGTGTACCTCCTTCACGTCAGCTCATGCGTTGCATGCTGACTGTGGAGAATACACCACCAAGCCTTACAGAGCCAGAATCAGAACCCTGGTGAAGGGCTCAAATCCTTCATCAAAAGTAACAGCCTTACCCTAATTAGCACCCAGGGCAATTACAGAAGGGTGAGAGGGTGGACTGACACACTCACACATAAAGCTGACACCTTGGAAATTATTATTATTATAGATAACTAGCTATTTAGACCACCTGTTAAATAATGGACGCTAGGGCTGTGACACGACCACAGTGTGCACGTGACGTGCGCACACCCGGCTGCGCTCCCCAACGGCTACACGTGCACATTAGGTAAAAACACACGAACACAGGAATAGGATGATGACACGGGGACAGAGGGGTTTTGTTATATATGATACTGAAGTAGCTGAGGCAAAATAGGAAGAATCCTGGTCCTGCTTAACCTCCTATGTTCCTGACTCAAGCTTGAGGTAAAAAAAGGATGCTGGGAGCGGTAATCCAAGGCCTGGGTCAGGGTAGCCGCCGGGAGGTGCAGAGAGAGCAGCGGTGCGTTGTGTATAGCTCACCTCCCTGGGATCTGGATGCTCGCTGCCCAACTTCTTCCAGTCCTCAGAAGCTCTCAAGCCCTTGGGTAAAATTGCCGTTTGTCACATGACAACAGACAGCCAAGCCATCTCACCATAGGGCAAAAACAGAAACAGAAACCGAGAGCCTCAATGGTGTAGTACGTACTACTCAGGAATGAAAAAAAGTGGTGACTGAAATATACTCACAAAGATGGATCATCATACAGGCGACCACTAAAAATACAGATGGGGATCAAAATCCTATCCCTCCACCAAGGGTGGACAATATAGGACATCGAGTTCGATGGCACAGAGGCGCCATTTAGAATAAAATGTATGCACCTAGAGCCTCCGGTTACACTGGACAAACAAATGCTCCACAACATTGCCCAAGGTAGTGGGTACGCCTCCGAAACGCGTCGCATGTGGAGTTATTGTAGTGGTTTTTTTTTCACAAATAAAGAAATGCTGTTTGAAATTACACATGTGGTGTATTGACTGTTGGAGGTAAGTCCACCACTATCTCCACTTTTAAATGGAATTTAGATGTTTTTATTCTGATTGGCGCCTCTGTACCATCGATCTGCATCACTATAAGGGTAGAGTGCAACTCGAAGGACAGGAGGGAGAATTGCGTAATTCGGCCGCCATAAAAATTTGCTCAACATTTTCCACGACATTATCCTGCCCAGGTTTGTGATTGTTGGACATTGAGGGGTTGACTGAAAACCGTACCTCATGAATTATTTCATGCTACTTACTAACTCAAAATGAATCTGTCGTAACTCATAATTTACATCGGCTTATCTCTCCTTGGCCCCATTCAATCAACTTTTCTCCTGAGATTTCTTCAAGAAGATAAGTTTTTATCTTAGCTAAAAAAAATATATATTTTTAGATAAGATAAAAACTTAGCCTCCTGACAATTTAAAAAGTACTTAAAGGTAAATAAAGAAGTAATATCAAACATAATTTAAAGAGAATCTGTACTCTAAAATTCTTACAATAAAAAGCATACCATTCTATTCATTATATTCTCCTGGGCCCCTCTTTGCCATTTCCGCCGCTCCTCACCACGATCCTGGCTTGCCAGTTTTAGGCAGTGTTTACAAACAAAAAACATGGCCGCTAACCAGGAAGTGATGTTTGTGTGTATATCTATCTATCTATGTAACGATAGGTGTTAGTAAATAACAGAGTTCTAATTATTTGGTGATCTGCAGTATCACCAATAATGCAGATACTATATCTGATTATATGGTGATCTGCAGAATCACCAATAATAAAAATATAGCAAACACTAAGGTAAAAACGTGACCTTAGTCACCACGTAATTGCACTGAGTGTAGTGCTTGGTGCAAACAGGAATTTACTGATAGTATCTCAGCAGTAAGCTCACCAGCGGAGCTGGAGGTTACAGATAGCTGCATGGAGAACACCTCACCAGTGACAAGGGCTCACTAGTGAGAGAGAGAGTGGTCAGACAGATCGAGTTGGCAACAGACGGTCAGATAAGGTACAAAATCGACAGACAGAATCAGAGTTAGGTTCAGGCAAAAAGGGTCGGTAACAAGATCAGAAGGTCAAAGGTACAGAATCGATAAGCAAAGAATGGTCAGGACAGGCAAGAGTCATACACAGGTAATATCACAATAATCAGTTATTATTACAGCTATCAAAGAGTCTGAGCACTAACACGAGGTATTCGCAACAGCAGACAAGTTGCGAGTGAAAGTCCAGTGCTTAAGAAGCCAAGGTGACCATGCGGCACGCCCCCCGATGCCCAGCCATCCGGAGCGGTGGTCGCGTCCTATGACGTGACGCGACCCGCGGGTCAGGTGATGCGCCTCTTCGCCACATAAAGGTCGCATCGATGAGCGCGCGCACACGCTAAAGCGACATTGTGGGCAACAGAAAGACCTGTCCTCGGCGTGCTAGACGCCCGAGGTATGGGAGTACCGCTAGGCAGGGAGGCAGAGGCAGCTGCAGTAGCAGTACAGTTCGCCGCAGCTGCCCTATTGATATTTATTACAATCTATCTATCTATCTATCTATCTATCTATCTATCTAGCTATCTAGCTATCTAGCTATCTATATATATCATGTTACAGTATACTACAAGTCTTTATTACATAGTTCTGCACTCCAGTCTCTCACAGTTCTCAGCGTGTGACAGCCTGACAGGCTCAGAGAAGCTCTGTCTGTGACTCATACACACAGCATACAGAGCCTGCAGGGGACGTGTATAACATCTCCCTATCACAACAGAGAGCACATTCCTAGCTGCCTCCACAAAGCCTGACAAGGAAAAGAAGATTAGATAATTTACAGAGATATTACAGAGACAGTGCAACTAGAAAAGGCTGCAGTAAGACAGACCACATTAGGACAGGTATAGTAACTTATAGAAGAAATAAGGCTGAAAATTTTGTTACAGTCTCTTTAAGTAATTTCTTGCTTGTTTTAGCATAAAAGAGGTTTTAAAATATGTTTTACTGATAAGATGTGAAAACTTATCCTGTGAGAAGAGAAATATTAATTGTCACAGGAGCCCTGTTGGTCAGACCGCAAATGGCCTTCCAAACGGTGCCAGCGCACGGATCGTGCGAACTCTGGTCGCAGTCAATGCGCAGGAACCGTTGGGACAAACCGCAGACAAACCAGAAGGGAGCCTGTGAGATATGGGTAATTACAACCCACACACGATTCCAGGGTATCTGCCACCACCACTGGTATGGGCCAGTGGACCCGATTTACTGACTGACTGGTCCTGCGAATAAAAATGGTTAAAACACGCTGTATTCTGTCTAGCCAACAACAACAATAGTAACGTCTCTTCAGAGGTCTGGTTCAGTGGTGTGCGTGCTGAATAGTAGGGAAGCTAGAACAACAACTGACGATAGCGTCGGTTTATTGGAAGCAATATAAATAATTAATATATACAGACAATTATTAAAATCAACAATTATTAACACAGTAATAGCCAGTATAAAAAATAAAAGGGAGAAAATACTTAGGGTTTGTGGAAATATGTCCTTTTGTGGGAAAATCATCAAGTCCAAGCAAAACGGTTTCAAGTTCTCAAAGTTCTTTGTTCCAGAGTAAAGTTCAGCAAGATTTAAAATCCAAACAAAATGGAGGATGTCCTTTGTTTCAATTCAGACAAGATGGCCACCACTCGTTCCTCACGGTGGCCGGGTGTTCAGGAAGATGGGAAATAGAGGAACAATTTGCCCGGGCAGCAGATTCACTTTTAATGGAGCTGAGTTCAAAGGCGGGCTTCCAGAGTCAGCCCCCAGGCCGGACTATGGTAATCACATCTGGGGCAGGGGCCTCCACAAGCCACATAATCCTGACATTTCTCTAGACCGACCTACGTGGCCGGCACACAAATAATAATTACATATTATCGATCCCTAGAACCTACCGATTAATATGATATCAGACATGGCTAGTGCAGCGGATCAGGTTCCTGAGAAGATTCATACCTGGGTTGTAGGGGCCCCGGGCCCCTCTCGACTGGTATCAAGAGATTCAGCATGACCCTACGGATCCAATGATACCGCTCTCATAACTACCCTATTTATTGTATTCTGTAAATGGGCAAAAGATTATATAGTACATTCATTTCTTCCTGGTAAGGCTGGAGCCAGGGTGTCTGGTATCCAGCTGTGCCTAGCTTCCAGGGATCCCTCTGTATGAAAAGGACCACCAAATGGAGGTAATTGAGACAAACATCCTCTTGGACACAGGCCTGGCCCAGGCTCATTAGCATATCAAAAGAGCCATCCTGCAGTTAAGCTGATGCTATCTCTCTGCTGAGAAAAGACTCAGCTGCTCCTACACAATCAATCCATTCTAGTGATCTGAAGCGCAATCGATGCAGAGAATCGAGTGCGATCGCGTTTTCTTCACGGGCGGTTCCAGGACGCGTCTGCGGCCCCGCAACCGTCCGTGACAGCCCCCCCTCTTGTCTGTGGCTTAGCCACACACCCGCAAGATGTGTGGCGGCGCCGCTAACCTGGCGGACGGGTCTCGGGTTGCCGGTACGGCGGGGAACCCGTTGGAGCCAGCGGCTCGGTTCCCCTGGACAGGTCGCGGTCGGCTACACTCAGGCTTGACCCGAATTGGACCAATCCGGGCAGGGCATTTGCGCCACTGCGTTCGGATGGGGCGTCTGCCAGGACTGCTGACAAGTTACGGGCAGTGGTTTGGGTAGGTCAGCAGCCAGCCCACGCAGGGGTTCCCTGCGAAGCGGCTGTGGACCTAAGGGAACCCCGTGGGAATCCCTGGACCTCCCCCGCTCCTGACAGACGGCACATGCTTTGCAGTATTTGGCTACATCCCTGTTCATCCCGGGCCAATAAAACTGTTTCCGAATACAGGCAAGTGTCTTGCGGACACCCGAGTGCCCTGTCAGAGGATTAGCATGTGCGGATTTCAGCACATGTCCCCTGAACGCACTCCGGACCACAAGCCATTTGGTATTCGCATGTGATCCACCGGTAGGGGGATGTACAGACTCGCTGTACAGTCTCCCACCTTCCCAGTACACCTTGAAAGCGGCCCCGTCTGCAAGGGACTCAGAGGCTTGCTGCCTGAGCACCTCCAGGCTTGGGTCGCTTTGTAGTGCTGCTGTGAGGACGCTGTCAGTTTCAGCCAACTTGCTCATGTCACACGAGGCCAGTGGCTGAAAGGTCTCATCCCTGCGGTCAGAGGAGGGGGAGGAGGCCGGAACCCCCTCCACTGGTTCTGAGCTCGGGTTCTGAGCGGTACAGCTGCGCGGTACTGCTAGCACAGGTACACCTTCAGAAGGGCACAGACGGGCATTACTCAAATCATCGTTGCATGCATTAATGACATTGACGGGTATAGACATTTTTTCATTACAGACAGGTTGTACAGTAAACTCAGGTACAGTTACATCATCATCACAACAGACAGTCTGTACATCAAACTCAGGTGCCTTTGAAGCAGGCACTATTGAACCAGGTACCCTTGAACTGGGCACATTCAACCCACCTCCCCCTGGTGCTCCCCCCAAGTGTATAAAGTACCTGGTGGTGGGTGGAGAGTCCGTCTCCTTCCGTGAGCGACAAGGCGGTTGTGGCAGGTTCGTAGTAGGACACAAGCTTGCCCAAATCAGTCCCCAGCAACACAGGGACTGGGAGATCCTTCACAACCCCAACAACCCTTTCTTGGACCCCTCCTCCCCAATCCAGCTTCACTCTCGCGTGGGCTATGTGAAAAAGGGTGCCCTCTACTCCAGTAAGGGCAAGGGATCGGCGGGAGCTGATGCTCTCCTTTGGCACAAGGTGTGAGTGAACTAACGTGATGTCAGCTCCGGTGTCCCGGAATCCGGTGACAACTTTGTCGTTCACTCTAACAAGTTGCTGCTGGTCGGTTTGGTTGCGGATTTCCCTTCCGCGGGCAAACAGGACAAAATCTGATGATCCAGGCTGTGGTTCGCTGGCTGGTTGCCTCTGCGGTGGGTGAGATACAGGTGCTGCAGGTGCTGGTGGTGTCTGTCTCCACTCCGGACAGTCGAATTTCATGTGTCCGGGCTGGCGGCAGTAGTGACAGGTGACCTCTCCAGGGGCTGCAGGCCTGGGTGCAGCAGCTGCGCTGAGTGGCCTCGGTGGCTGATGGCTCACCGGGGCAGGAGAGTCTGCCAGAGTATTGGACTGACCTCCCCTCCAGCTGGATGGTGCGGTTCTGCGTGCATCGGACACCAGGGTAGTTGCAAAGGTCTCAGCGAGGTCTGCAGCAAAGGTCCCAACCGCTGCCTAACACTGTCACAGGAGCCCTGGTGGTCAGACCGCAAATGGCCTTCCAAACGGTGCCAGCGCACGGATCGTGCGAACTCTGGTCGCAGTCAATGCGCAGGAACCGATGGGACAAACCGCAGACAAACCAGAAGGGAGCCTGTGAGATATGGGTAATTACAACCCACACACGATTCCAGGGTATCTGCCACCACCACTGGTATGGGCCAGTGGACCCGATTTACTGACTGACTGGTCCTGCGAATAAAAACGGTTAAAACACGCTGTATTATGTCTAGCCAACAACAACAATAGTAACGTCTCTTCAGAGGTCTGGTTCAGTGGTGTGCGTGCTGAATAGTAGGGAAGCTAGAACAACAACTGACGATAGCGTCGGTTTATTGGAAGCAATATAAATAATTAATATATACAGACAATTATTAAAATCAACAATTATTAAAACAGTAATAGCCAGTATAAAAAATAAAAGGGAGAAAATACTTAGGGTTTGTGGAAATATGTCCTTTTGTGGGAAAATCATCAAGTCCAAGCAAAACGGTTTCAAGTTCTCAAAGTTCTTTGTTCCAGAGTAAAGTTCAGCAAGATTTAAAATCCAAACAAAATGGAGGATGTCCTTTGTTTCAATTCAGACAAGATGGCCACCACTCGTTCCTCACGGTGGCCGGGTGTTCAGGAAGATGGGAAATGGAGGAACAATTTGCCCGGGCAGCTCATTCACTTTTAATGGAGCTGAGTTCAGAGGCGGGCTTCCAGAGTCGGCCCCCAGGCCGGACTATGGTAATCACATCTGGGGCAGGGGCCTCCACAAGCCACATAATCCTGACATTTCTCTAGACCGACCTACGTGGCCGGCACACAAATAATAATTACATATTATCGATCCCTAGAACCTACCGATTAATATGATATCAGACATGGCTAGTGCAGCGGATCAGGTTCCTGAGAAGATTCATACCTGGGTTGTAGGGGCCCCGGGCCCCTCTCGACTGGTATCAAGAGATTCAGCATGACCCTACGGATCCAATGATACCGCTCTCATAACTACCCTATTTATTGTATTCTGTAAATGGGCAAAAGATTATATAGTACATTCATTTCTTCCTGGTAAGGCTGGAGCCAGGGTGTCTGGTATCCAGCTGTACCTAGCTTCCTGGGATCCCCCTGTATGAAAAGGACCACCAAATGGAGGTAATTGAGACAAACATCCTCTTGGACACAGGCCTGGCCCAGGCTCATTAGCATATCAACAGAGCCATCCGGCAGTTAAGCTGATGCCATCTCTCTGCTGAGAAAAGACTCAGCTGCTCCTACACAATCAATCCATTCTAGTGATCTGAAGCGCAATCGATGCAGAGAATCGAGTGCGATCGCGTTTTCTTCACGGGCGGTTCCAGGACGCGTCTGCGGCCCCGCAACCGTCCGTGACATTAATTAGATCAGAGGCCCATGTTTGTTTACCTAACTGTAAGGATCCGCTCAGCTGGCTGCACAGGCAGACAGCTGTTTGACCATTCCTTGTGTCTGAGGGATGCAGGTCTCTGGATAAAAGTCCTGGCTTTGACTTGCAAGTTCCAGACCTGCTCTGCTGCTGAGGGATTTGCATACATTGGTTATGCAAATCATCTAGCTGCTGGCAGTATAAAGGTTGGGATCACCCACAATCCTTGGCTGGTCATTCCTTCAGGGTTTGTTGTAAACACTCCTAGAGTGTCAGCCATGCTATTTCTTGTTAAAGTTATCTTAGAGTAATTCTTGGAACTGTACTAGGCAGTTCCTAGTGCAGTTAGATTGCATATCTGTTTTGTCTGTCTGTTGCGATTGTCCTGTCCCAGCGGTGGTCGACAGTAAATCGTTCTGTTTGTCTGGGTGCTAACCGGGTCAGCGGTTGCTACCGGTAGCCCCTTCTGATCTGTCTTGCCTGGATCGCACAAGCCTTGCGCTAGTGCTGTGGATCCTTCTGTTCTGTTTTCCTGGATCACACTAGCCTCTAGCGGTAGTGCTGTAGATCCTTCTGATCTGTCTTGCCTGGATCGCACTGGCCTTGCGCTAGTGCTGTGGATCCTTCTGTTCTGTTTTCCTGGATCGCACTAGCCTTGTGCAAGTGCTGTGGATCCTTCTGTTCTGTTTTCTTGGAGTATAGCTGGAGCAGTGGTTGCTACCTGCTATCTCATCTGCCTATCTTGCTTGGATCGCACTAGCCCCTAGCGGTAGCGGCTGTGGATCCTTCCTAGCTTATTCCTGTTTTCCGTTTGTCTGTCTTGTCTGATACGAACGGTTGCTGTAGGCTCGGTGGGCTAACTGTTAAGCAAGCGCTCGCGTTCTCTGTTTCGTGTTTGTCTGTCGGTGGTTAGTTAGGCGTGCTTTTCTCTGTTGTGCTTAACACGAGGAGACCTCGCTGTAAATGCGTTCGCTGTTGCGAATGAGTGCGGTGTTCGCGTTTAGTTAGCGTTTGTTATTTTCCTTATCTTCTCATTGTATGATTTGCTGTGCCTTTGCTACTCTCGTCCTCTGTCTTCCTTAAGCCTTGTGTCACCTCTAGCAATCGCCTCTCTCGCGATTGCGTTCCTACTTTGTTTCTGCTGATGTGTGTTCACTGTCGCTGGGTCGCGACTAGATTGGTGAACACACATTCATCCTGTACCTGTGCTCTTTCTCTTTAAGGGCTGTTCAGGCCCGCATTGTCTTGATCTGTACAATCCCCATCTGGCATATGTGGCCGTGCAGCGGTTGTACTCGTCTGCACTCCACAGCACCATCTGCCAGTGGGAATTGCACTCTACTGGTGCTTGCACCAAAGCTGGGTTCCCCCCTTCATACGCTTGTGGAGGTTTTCTGCCGTGTCAGCGCACGCCTGGTGCGCTGATCACAGCGATTATTCCGCAAACGTTACACTAACTAATTAGCTCTTCTTCTTTGTTGTCATTTTAGCCTTCCCATAACCAACATTTAGAAACCATCAGCAATACTGTGCGCATTGCCTTTTCAAGGGAAATTTCAACACATTGTCAAGATACAAAAGCAAACACAAACATTTCTCAACACTTTCCACAAAATCATCCTGCTGACTGTGACTTTATGACTAATGGATCACAGTACACAAAATGAAAGAGATCATGAGATAAAGGAACTACGGTGGGATCCGAATGTTTGTTAATCGTCAGGATTTTCCTGTATAAATCGTTGGTTGTTACAATATAAAATGTCAGTTAAATATAGCATATAGGAGACCCACACAGTGATATTTGAGACGTAAAATGAAGTTTATTGGATTTACAGAAAGTGTTCAATAATTGTTTAAACACAGTTAGGCAGGTGCATAAATTTGGGCACTGTTGTCATTTTATTGATTCCAAAACCTTTAGAACTAATTATTAAAACTCAAATTGGCTTGGTAAGCTCAGTGGCGTACGTACAAAAAGGGCGCCTGGACAAAAAGGGCGCGGGGTGTAAACGCTAATTAACAATTAATTTTTATAAAAATAGTGTGCTATATTTCGTTTACAAATAATGTTTAACAAATTTATAAATCATTAAATAATGTTTATGAAATCGGAAATTGTGAAAACGTTAATCTTCCCTGTTTCAAAAGTTAAACTTATAATTACGTTTATTAAAAAAACAATAATATATGTTTAATTGTTATAATTGTATATTATTGTGAATAACCTTCATTTATGGTTTGTTCTTATAATAAAATCTGAAAATATTCTTTATAACGATGATATAAATATAACTACGTTCATAATAAGTGTTGTAAAACATTAGTAATTATTACTAAAATTTTACTAAAACTATACCTAAGCCTACTCTTACACAGAACCCTCCCTGTACCTATCCCTAACCCCTAGACCCCCCTGTTGGTGCCTAAACCTAAGACCCCCCGGTTGGTGCCTAAACCTAAGACCCCCCTGTTGGTGCCTAAACCTAAGACCCCCCGGTTGGTGCCTAAACCTAAGACCCCCCTGTTGGTGCCTAAACCTAAGACCCCCCTGTTGGTGCCTAAACCTAAGACCCCCCCTGTTGGTGCCTAAGTAACCCTCCCTGTACCTACCCCTAACCCCTAGACCCCCCTGTTGGTGCCTAAACCTAAGACCCCCCTGTTGGTGCCTAAACCTAAGACCCCCCTGTTGGTGCCTAAACCTAAGACCCCCCTGTTGGTGCCTAAGTAACCCTCCCTGTACCTACCCCTAACCCCTAGACCCCCCTGTTGGTGCCTAAACCTAAGACCCCCCTGTTGGTGCCTAAACCTAAGACCCCCCTGTTGGTGCCTAAACCTAAGACCCCCCTGTTGGTGCCTAAACCTAAGACTGCCTAAACCTAAGACCCCCCTGGTGGTGCCCAAACCTTAGACCCCCCTGTTGGTGCCTAAACCTAAGACCCCCCTGTTGGTGCCTAAACCTAAGACCCCCCTGTTGGTGCCTAAACCTAAGACCCCCCCTGTTGGTGCCTAAACCTAAGACCCCCCCCCTGTTGGTGCCTAAGTAACCCTCCCCGTACCTACCCCTAACCCCTAGACCCCCCTGTTGGTGCCTAAACCTAAGACCCCCCTGTTGGTGCCTAAACCTAAGACCCCCCTGTTGGTGCCTAAACCTAAGACCCCCCTGGTGGTGCCTAAACCTAAGACCCCCCTGTTGGTGCCTAAACCTAAGACCCCCCTGTTGGTGCCTAAACCTAAGACCCCCCTGTTGGTGCCTAAACCTAAGACCTCCCTGTTGGTGCCTAAACCTAAGACCCCCCCCTGTTGGTGCCTAAGTAACCCTCCCTGTACCTACCCCTAACCCCTAGACCCCCCTGTTGGTGCCTAAACCTAAGACCCCCCTGGTGGTGCCTAAACCTAAGACCCCCCTGTTGGTGCCTAAACTTAAGACCCCCCTGGTGGTGCCTAAACCTAAGACCCCCCTTTATTATGTGGATAATAATGTTTTACTAATTGTGGATGCAAAAAATATTTAGCAATTTACGTTACGTACTGATCGCTTTATTTTGTGAATAATAATGTTTTAGAAACAGTAAGGGATAAAACTTTAAATAATGTTTTAATTAGTTAAATAAGATAAATATGTTTAGTACTTTTATAAATGTTATTCGGCACAGGTGCATTTTATAAACGTAAATCACCATAAGCACACTTATAAATCATTAAAAATCTCCTGGCGCCGTTTGTAAACGTTATTTATGTCCTGCGCCCTTTTCTCCGGCTCGGCGCCCATTAAACGTTATTTATTATGAGAGTGAATGGCGGCGCCCTTTTTGTCCACTAGCGGCCTGCGCCCTTTTTTCCCGCTTCTAGCTCAGTGACCCCCAACCTACATACACAGGTGAGTGGAATCCATGCGTCCTCAACTTTGACAAGATTACCAGTCCCTGCACTGGCCACATGACCCCACAGCATGATGGAACCACCACCATATCTTACTGTAGGTAGCAGGTGCTTTTCTTGGAATGCTGTGTTCTTTTTCCTTCATACATAACGCCCCTTGTTATTCCCAAATAACTCAATTTTAGTTTCATCAGTCCACAGCATCTTATTCCAAAATGAAGCTGGCTTGTCCAAATGTGCTTTAGCATACCTTAAAGACTCAGTTTGTGCTGTGGGCGGAGAAAGGCTTCCTCTGCACCACTCTCGCTTACAGCATCTCCTTGTGTAAAGTGCACGGAATGGTTGAACGATGCACAGTGACTCCAAATGCAGCAAGATGATGTTGTAGGTCTTTGGTGCTGGTCTGTGTGTTGACTCTGACTGTTCTCACCATTCGTCGCTTCAGTTTATCCAAGATTTTTCTTGGTCTGACACTTCGAGCCTTATCTTGAACTGAGGCTGTGATCTTCCATTTCCTCAATATGTTCTTAACTTTGGAAACAGACACCTGAAATCTCTGAGACAGCTTTTAGTTTATTTCCCCTAAACCATGATGGTGAACAATCTTTGTCTTCAGGTCATTTGAGAGTTGTTTTGAGACCCCCATGTTGCCACTCTTTAGAGAAAATTAAAATAGGAGGGAAACTTACAATTGACCCCCTTAAATAAACTTTTTCATAATGTTTCACATGGATTCACCTGTGTATGTAGGTCAGGGGTTACTGAGCTTACCAAGCTTACCAAGCCATTTTGCGTTCCAATAATTAGTTCTAAAGGTTTTGGAATCAATAAAATGACAAATTTATGCACCTGCCTAATTTTATTTAAACAATTATTGCACACTCTGTAAATCCAATAAACTTCATTTCACTTCTCAAATATCACTGTGTTTGTCTCCTATATGATATATTTAACTGACATTTTTTATCGTAACAACCAACGATTTATACAGGAAAATCATGACGATTAACAAGGTTTGCCCAAACATTCGCATCCCACTGTATTAAGTTTCACAACACAGAACTTTTCAGTCCTCTCTTTGCTAATAAAATAGTAACTTTTTGTAGCCAATATTACAACTGTAAGAGAGTTTTATAATAATAACATGAAGAGCTGTAGTCCTGGCCACAGAGAGTCAATGTCTCAGCAGCACAGAGAGGAGCTGGTCACTAGCTGGAGAACACCCGCTCTGCTGTCAGCTCCATGTTTTCTAGAGGGTTTTCTGGGTCACATGATTGACTTTTCCAAAAAGCAATTTCCCTGGAATGATTGCACCATTGTGTGAGTGAGGCCCTTCTTCCATCACTGAGGAAGCACGCAATTGCGGAATGCACGAGTGAAAGTGCAGCGGGTGGTTGGTAGTGTGCGGCTCAGCTTCTCCCTGGGTAAGTGGCGCTCTGGTGACTCATTCGTGCATCTAAATCTTTTTGACACTCCTCTCTTATTTTGCGTTACGGTCAGGCTGAGCAATATTGACAGGCTGTATGTAGTGAGTTTTGACTATATACTGTATTTACTGAGTGTTGATTGGGCATTAGCGGTCTGTCACCAGGTTTATTGACTTATATTATTATCATTGAACTTGCACAGTGAGAAACATGGCAGCGCTTTCAAACAAAACTTATACCTGAATGATTTATCTGCATTGATGTGCAGAGCTCCAGAAACTGGACTACATCACACACCTAGCACTCACTACAGGCAAAAAGGGGGGGGGGGGGGGTGAACTTATACCTGAGTGATTTATCTGCATTGATGTGCAGACCCCAACAACTGGACTACATCACACACCTAGCACTCACTACAGGCGAAAAGGGGGGGTGAACTTATACCTAAGTGATTTATCTGCATTGATGTGCGGACCCCAACAACAGGACTACATCACACTCCTAGCACTCACTACAGGCGAAAAGGGGGGGGGGTGAACTTATACCTGAATGATTTATCTGCATTGATGTGCGGACCCCAACAACTGGACTACATCACACACCCAGCACTCACTACAGGCAAAAAGGGGGGGGTGAACTTATACCTGAATAATTTATCTGCATTGATGTGCGGACCCCAACAACAGGACTACATCACACTCCTAGCACTCACTACAGGCGAAAAGGGGGGTGAACTTATACCTGAATGATTTATCTGCATTGATGTGCAGAGCCTAATTCCGGAGGGGCTTTGCATTGCCTCTGTAGCCTTGCAGTTCGGATGCATTCTTGAGCCCGGTCACTTATCTGTCTGTTTTATATTATTATCAATTGATTGTATCACATATTGTCGCATTCTATTACCATCTGCTACTCCAGTGTTTTTAACACCACCTCCAGCCATAGTATAATGCCCTATTCAGCTTTACTAAGCATAAAATAACTGGGAAGCTGGATTAGGACATTAATCAATCACCAGCCCCGTAATTATCTTAAAAACCAAAACTACAGTTCAGTTATTGGATTCTTACTGCAGTATGTTTAAAGTGGGATAAAACTCTGACATATCATTCAATGAAAATGTGTTTTTTCCCTCCACTTTTCCTTACCCATTCAGTTATCATATTTGCTTCTGTGCACAAGTAATATTGTCCACAAATTAGAAATTCCCAAAGTACAGTTTATCTGCTCTGCACACTGTCATTGCACTTTATTGCAAGGCTGCTGTATTTATATATTAAAATCTATCTAATGATCACTTCTTAGCTCTTTCTGCTTCTTGGCTCAGTACAGCTTAGTTTCAATGTTTACTAAATGTATCTGACAAAGGAATGTAAACAAAAGATAACATTATCACCTTTTTGGTGCTGCCCACTGAAGCAAGGAGCTTTCCACTGAAGAACAAAGTTCTGTGTTTAACTGTTTGAATGCTGCTCTGCTAGAATTTTTTTTGTGTGTGTGGTGGTAGATTTTATGCTATAAATAATCTTTTAGTGCAAAGAGTAAATTGACTTTTTCACCTTGTGTATTTTTGTATGATTGCAGGCCGGGCCCAGGAGTGCCAGGTGCAGGTCGCCAGGGAACAGGAATTTGTGCCATTCGGCGAATGGGTTCTACTGAACTGCACTTACACCTGCTCAAGGCCCGGATGGGAGTCCAGACTACAGAAGAGGAACACTCAGTATGGAAGCAACTGGGTGTCAACTGAAGTCCTGGTGAATGACTGGGAGACATCAGGTATTGTTTGCCTGGCAGATAACGATGACGGGACATTACAGAAATCCACTGTGACGGTGGAAGCCTATGGTAAGTGGTGTCATGTTTATCTACTCACTATACGCCCTCCTGATTATAATTCCTTACACAGAATTAGACCAGATTATCACTATATCCGTCAGCACTATTTAAAATGGAACTCCGGGTAAAATACTAAATAATACAATACAATAACATGTGTTTCTCCCACTCAAAGTGCATAGATACCGTATGTCTCAGATCAATACAGGGTTGCAGGCTGGACTGTGTTACAGGGAAATAGTCAGATGTTTATAAATGCCACACTTACCAGGTGACTTTTCAGTTTGGACTAAAATGCTTTTTAGGGATGGAGATGTCCTGATTAGGTGGCATTGAGTTCCAAAGTGTAGGGGCAGCATGGCTGAAAGCTCTGTCTACAGAAGTTTTGAGGCGGACTCTGGGGGTGACCCATTTATTAGATCCTTTTGATAACTAAGATTGTGTGTGTGTGTGTTTGGGAAGGGGGGGGGGTGGGTGATGCAGTTGCAACAAGTTCTTCAGGTACCCAGGGCCCAGATTGCGCAAGATTGTGCAAGGATTTGAATGTCAATAAGATAATCTTAAAGTGGACCCATATTAAAGATATAAGATTTCAGAAATAAAATCTATTTTCTAAATTATAATAATAAACAGCAACCTTTTTTCAGCTGCATGATGACAAATATAAGATATTTTACATTTATTGGAGGAACCCCTCCCTTCCTTTCGTATTGATGAATACGGCAGACTGGTGGAGGAGATAAAAAACAAAAACAAAACACAGGCTGCTACTGATGATGTCACAGGGGAGGTGATCTCAGCTTGTCTGAGATTTCACATAGACCAGGGGTGACCATTAGGTAGATCGCGATCTACCGGTAGATCGCAAAGGCCTTTATGGTAGATCCCGACCCCACTACATTTTCAATTCTGTATATACATGTGTGCTCCTAAAATTGTACATAGGTAGATCACTTTGACTTGCTAATTTTTAAAAGTAGCTCACAAGCCGAAAAAGTGTGGGCACCTCTGACATAGATGATGCCCCTGTGAGGGAGGGTAGCTGATGACAAACACACCCATGATCTAAAACCTCCTACTAAGCTTAGAAGTAATGGCTGCCACCTGTATAACCCTAGTTATGAAAAGAGAAGGGTGAAAAGCATGAACTGAAATGCTCATAGGCCTAAAGGAGTGTTTATTTATCTTTGTATGTGTCAGAGTGGTGCAACTAAATATTTTGAATTAAAAAAAATGTTTGGTTTTGGGTCCGCTTTAAACAGAACTTTACCTAAGATAGTAATAGTAGTAGTAGTAAAGGGAAAAATGAGTCAATACTTTGCAACGTGAGAAGTTAAAAATAGAAGTTAGATCAAGAAATGACTGATATTCGCCATGCAATTCATTCCTGTTGCTTGATCCAATGTGATCTTGTGAGTAATCATCCTTACTACTGACAGACAAGAAAGAAAAAAAACAGTACCAATTGGGATTATCAGTTAACCTCCTTGCCGGTTATCCCGAGCTCAGCTCGGGGTAACCTGCGCAGGAGGATTTCTCAGGCCCCACTGGGACGATTTGCATAATTTTTTCCCCTACACACAGCTAGCACTTTGCTAGCTGCATGTAGTACGTGATCGCCGCCGCTACCCGCCGATTCGCCGCTACGCGCCGAGCCGCCCCCACCCCCCCGCCCCAGACCCCTGCGCAGCCTGGCCAATCAGTGCCAGGCAGCGCTGAGGGGTGGATCGGGATTCCCTATGACGCCCCGTCGCCATGGTGACTGGGGAAGCCCTGCAGGAAATCCCGTTCTGAACGAGATTTCCTGCTTACTCTGATCGCCGGAGCCGATCGGAGTGGGTGGGGGGATGCCGCCGCTCAGCGAGCCCTGGGCTCGCTACATGATTTAAAAAATTAATAAATAAAAAACAAGTGCTGCGCTGCCTCCTTGCCGGCGGGAATTAGACCGGCAAGGAGGTTAAAGAGGAACTTCAGCCTAAACAAACATACTGTCATTAAAGGCCCATACACACGTCGGATTTTTCCGAACGACGGGTCGTTTGAACGTCCCGTCGTTCAGTCGTCCGCACGCCAAATCGGGAGCAGGGAGCATGAGACACAGTTCCAACTGTCCTGTGTCCTGAGCACCTTGCTAGGCAACGTGAATAACCACATAGGAAATCCCATCATGCTTTGCACAGCATCAGGGAAAAAAAGCCTGGAAAGTTTTATTTGATGGGTGGAGCTTAGCTAAAAATGCAGCTAAAAATGATGCTTTGGTAAGAAAAACAAAGTTCTGATGCTGTGAAACTGTTAAAGAAACACCAGGCCTTTCAGTTCTGCTGAGTAGATTTTTAGTCCGGAGGTTCACTTTAACACACCCACTAACAATGTGATAGGCTAAAAGGTATATATATATATATATATATATATATATATATATATATATATATATATATATACAGGGGCGTTTCTAGGGTCCTTGGAGATCAGTGGCACCTGTGGGCACCAGCGGCAAAAAATGGGCGTGGCCATGAGGTGAGTGGGCGTGGCCATGGGTGGGGCCAAATGTACATGAACTTAGCAGCGGTGTAAGCTACGGATAACGGGCCTGCCCATCGAAATATTGGACGGAGCCCCCTGTCTTTTATTTAGATCATTTACAATCAGTATAGGCATAGATCAAAGATGTATACGCACATACAATTTTGATTGGTCAATCACTGACCCCCAATTTTCCCACCCCCGTGCAGTAAGTGGGCCAACAGACAATGAATTTTATGAACAGAGCTAAAATTGGCTAATCAAAATTGTATGTGTGTACCAGGCTTTACAGCTAATACTGTACATACTGAAAGTAGCAGGGATCAGCATACAATACAGCTGGTTTACAATCAATAAAGGCACAGAGTAACACCTTACACTGTACACACTGGAGGTAAATCAGCACACAGTGCAAGCACTAGAGAACAGTGTATACTGTACATACTGTAGGCAGCAGAATTCAGCACACTGCAGCTAGCGTGCCAAAAATATGACGATCACGTTGTGCGGCGTGCTTATCGCGCCGCACCAAAAAATTGGTGGGCCATGGACCAGAATATAGGTGTGGTAACGGGTGGAGACAAATTTACATGAACCTAGCAATGGTGGGACATCAGATTAGGACAGTGGTGGCGAACCTTTTGGAGGCCGAGTGCCCAAACTGCAACCCAAAAGTCACTTATCTATCGCAAAGTGGCAACAGCAATTTAAACTAAATACTGTACAAACGTTTTAACTCATACATGAACATTATGGAAAATCCAAGTTGAAAATAAACTGTGAAGATAAACAATTTCATCCATCCTACTCCTAAAAAATGTATTCAATTTTTTAGAACCTCCCAGTTTTATTTTCTGTTTTAAAACGCTAAAAAAGTAGGTTTAATGCTATTGTCTCATATGATAAGGATTCAGCTTTTCCCATAGTCTCGCAGTTAGCAATCATGTGACCCCCAACAAGACATATTCAGCAATCATGAGGCCCCCAACAAATCATGAGGCCCCCAACAAGACAAATTCAGCAATCATGAGGCCTCCAACAAATCATGAGGCCCCCAACAAGACAAATTCAGCAATCATGAGGCCCCCAACAAGACAAATTCAGCAATCATGAGGCCCCCAACAAATCATGAGGCCCCCAACAAGACAAATTCAGCAATCATGAGGCCCCCAACAAGACAAATTCAGCAGTCATGAGGCACATAAATAGACAGCATTTCACATAAATAGGCAGAATGCCCCCTTAATATGGTAGCCCCCCAAGTTAGGTAGTGAGTGACAGGGACCCCCAGGTTAGCTAGTGAGTGACAGGCGCCTCCAGTTAGGTAGTGAGTGACAGGGACCCCGATAGTGAGTGACAGGGAGCACCTTTAGGTAGTGAGTGAGTGCCAGGGGAGCCCCTTTAGGCAGTGAGTGAGTGACAGGAAGCCCCTTTAGGCAGTGAGTGCGTGCCAGGGAGCCCCTTTAGGCAGTGAGTGCGTGCCAGGGAGCCCCTTTAGGGAGTGAGTGACAGGGAGCCCCTTTAGGGAGTGTGTGAGTGACAGGGAGCCCCTTTAGGGAGTGAGTGAGTGACAGGGAGCCCCTTTAGGGAGTGAGTGAGTGACAGGGAGCCCCTTTAGGGAGTGAGTGAGTGACAGGGAGCCCCTTTAGGGAGTGAGTGCGTGCCAGGGAGCCCCTTTAGTGAGTGAGTGAGTGACAGGGAGCCCCTTTAGGGAGTGAGTGACAGGGAGCCCCTTTAGGGAGTGAGTGAGTGCCAGGGAGCCCCTTTGGGGAGTGAGTGAGTGCCAGGGGAGCCCCTTTAGGGAGTGAGTGAGTGACAGGGAGCCCCTTTAGGGAGTGAGTGAGTTTAAGGGAGCCCCTTTAGGGAGTGAGTGAGTGACAGGGAGCCCCTTTAGGGAGTGAGTGAGTGACAGGGAGCCCCTTTAGGTAGTGAGTGAGTGCCAGGGAGCCCCTTTAGTGAGTGAGTGAGTGCCAGGGAGCCCCTTTAACGAGTGAGTGAGTGACAGGGAGCCCCTTTAGGGAGTGAGTGAGTGACAGGGAGCCCCTTTAGGCAGTGAGTGAGTGACAGGGAGCCCCTTTAGTGAGTGAGTGAGTGACAGGGAGCCCCTTTAGGGAGTGAGTGAGTGACAGGGAGCCCCTTTAGTGAGTGAGTGAGTGACAGGGAGGCCCCCCCTCTAGCCGCCGCCGCCGCCGCTTCCCCCCTACCTCTCAGCAGACCTCAGGATCAGCGGCGACCCGACCAGATGTTCGAGCGGGCGCTGGACGCACCCGCTCGATATGCGGAAGTGATGTCACTTCCGCATATCATTGCGGGCGCTTGGGCCTAGCGCCCGCACGATTGGTCGCCGGCTCGCCGCCTGATCCTGAGGTCTGAGACTGTCAGTGACGCGGCGGCTGGAGGGAGCCGCTGAGTCTGACAGAGGGGGCGGCCGGGCGGAGATCCGTGGCACCCCAGGACAGATTGGGGGCACGTGCCCCCCTAAAACAGGGCTAGCGACGCCCCTGTATATATATATATATATATTTACTAAAAGTATACAATTCTACCTATACAGGCCATGTGTTCTCTGAAAGGGTGTTGCTAGCCCCAAAGATCAGTGGCACGTGCCCTGGATCTATTCTGGGGTGCCCCGGATGTCCTCCAGGCAGAGTCAGCTGTGGTTCCTCAATGACGGGCATGCTGGGAGCTGTGGTGCATCAATCAGGGATATGCTGGGAGCTGTGGTGCATCAATTAGGGGTATGCTGGGTGCTGTGGTGCATCAATCAGGGGTATGCTGGGAGCTGTGGTGCATCAATCAGGGGTATGCTGGGTGCTGTGGTGCCTCTATTTGGGCATACTGGGTGCTGTGGTGTCATGCTGGGCACTGTGATGCCTTTATTGGGGCCTGCAGGGATCTGTGGTTCTTCTATGGGGGCATTCTGGGAGTTGTGGTGCCTCATTGAAAGGCCAGTGGGAGCATGGGAAGGGTTCCACTAAAGGGTCAGGGAATGCTATGGGGGGACTGACAGATAACCTGGGGACAGGCCAGTCCATCCAGCAGGAAGCCAGACCAGCCAGCACAGAAGTCAGGTCACTCTGCCTAGTTGTGTTTTAATGACACTGTCTATTTATGTGATATGCTGTATTTTTGGGTTATTTTTGTATTAATGGAGAGGGGGCGTCATCCAACATTTTGCTGGGCAGGCCTAATTAGACCGCTGTAAAGTTCATGTAAATGTGGCTCCACCCATGACCACACCCATACTCTGGTGCATGGCCACACCCATTTTCTGGCTGAAGTGCCCAATGGTCCCCCGGATCTCTTAGGATCCTATCAACACCCCAAGTTCTCTGTAAGTTACTGGTAATCTTAAGCTGGCCATACACTGATCAATATTTTCTATGCATATCTGGACGATTTGATCATTTTCTGCAAGAGATCCACGATTGATTGATTTTCGGGCAAAATCAATTCATTCGGTCGTTTGCAATGGTTGGAAGATATTGCTCAGTGGTTGGTCAGGAGCACAGCAATCCTCACTATAATGTTATATGAGTCCAGCAAGGGCCTCAATCTTCTGCTACCTAAAAGAAGATGATTGCTCGGGGGGGGGGGGGGGGGATGGGGGGGTGTTCTGATGGGGGCTCTGTATAGCTCCCACAGTGTGATGTCATGACCATGGTTCCAACAGCTTGCTGTCTGTGAACCTCGTTGCATTGTGGGAAATAACAGCTTTTTCCAACTGCCAAGCAAGCAATATCTACCTCTATGCATAGAACTCTCAGTAACGAACACTCCATACAGATCACCTGGCAGAAGATGTCACCACCAGTGCTAAATTGCAGAGTGTAAATCAGGGAGAGGAAAGACTGACTAAATAATATATAAATGGATATTGTAAAAAAAAAAAAAAAAAAATCAACTTTAGCCATTATTTTCACTATAGTTCTTCTTTAACCCATTCGCGTTCCGTCGTTTTCACTTGAGCAATGTTCACCTCCCATTGATTAGCCTATAACTTTATCACTACTTATCACAATGAACTGATCTATATCTTGTTTTTTCCGCCACCAATTAGGCTTTCTTTGGGGGGTACATTTTGCTAAGAGCCACTTTACTGTAAATGTATTTTAACAGGAAGAATAAGAAAAAAATGGAAAAAAAATCATTATTTCTCAGTTTTCAGCCATTATAGTTTTAAAATACTACATGCTTCCATAATTAAAACTCACGTATTGTATTTGCCCATATGTCCCGGTTATTACACCGTTAAAATTACATCCCTATCACAATGTATGGCGTATGGTGGAAATAAAGGTGCATTTTTTCCGTTTTCCATCTATCACTATTTACAAGTTTAAAATAAAAAAATTATAGAAATATTTCATCTTTACATTGATATTTAAAAAGTTTAGACCCTTTGGTAAATATTTACATGTTTTTGTTTTTTGTTTATTATAATGTTTATTTTTTTATATTATACATTTTATTTGGGTATTTTTGGGAGGGTGGGATGTAAACAATAGTTTTATAATGTAAATGTGTGTTTAGTTTTATTTTTTTTACTTTTAGTTGTAGTTTTACTTTTTGGCCACAAGATGGCGGCCATGAGTTTGTTTACATGACGTCACTCTAAGCGTAACATACGCTTAGAGAGACGCATGGGGGAGGCAACAGCCAGAAAAAGCGCAGCTTCCGAGGGAAGCTGTCGCTTTTTCAGCGGGGGAGAGGAATCAGTGATCGGGCACCATAGCCCGATTCACTGATTGCCTGGCTAACGAACTGCGGGCCGGGAGCACGCGTGCACGCGCGTGATCGGCCGCGGGAGCGCGCATGGTTCCTGGACGTAGAAACTACATCCAGGAACTAAAATAGGTTAAGGGATACCGGAAGTGACATGATGAGATAGACGTGTATGTACAGTGCCTAGCACACAAATAACTATGCTGTGTTCCTTTTTTTCTTTCTCTGCCTGAAAGAGTTAAATATCAGGTATGTAAGTGGCTGACTCAGTCCTGACTCAGATAGGAAGTGACTACAGTGTGACCCTCACTGATAAGAAATTCCAACTATAAAACACTTTCCTAGCAGAAAATGGCCTCTGAGAGCAAGAAAGAGATAAAAAGGGGAATTTCTTATCAGTGAGGGTCACACTGTAGTCACTTCCTGTCTGAGTCAGGACCTGATATTTAGCTCTTTCAGGCAGAGAAAGAAAGAAAGGAACACAGCATAGTTATTTGTGTGCTGTGCACTGTACATACCCATGTCTATCTCATCTTGTCACATGTCACTTCGGACATCCTTTAATAAATTATGGCCATCAGAGTGCTACATCAGAATTCTACAAACCAATATAGGTGGATGCCCTGCACTTTGAAATTGATGGAGCAGCTGTGCAGAGTGGTAAAACATGTGAGCGGGAAGGGATGGACATGTGACCTAGCAGACCGTTCTGGATAATTCTCACTTATGAGACCACTAGGTAGCAATGGCTGGTCAGACAGTTCTCCAGTGGGACATACAGGTGTCAGCAATATTCTGGGGCCATAAACACACTGAAAACGCATACACAGATGGCTCTGCTAATTTTACAGACATGCTTTGAAGGCTTTGATGTACGCTTATAAACCAGAAGTCACAAGGCTGCGGCTCTCACATGCAAATATCTCTTCTGCCTCCAATATTTCATAGAAAAAAGGTTCTCTACAGTCTCAAAATTGTTAGAGAAAAATTAAAGTATTTACTTTTTTTCCCCCAAATGCCTGGCTGTATGACTGTCTTTTTGTAGACGCAAAGGAATTATTTATTACTATTATTGATTTATAAAGTGGCAACATATCCCATGGTGCTGTATAAAGTAAGAAACAAACATGGGGTACATAATAATATAGACACGGGTATACACCAAATATAGACACTGGTACAAAATACGGAATTGGTAAGAAGTGAGTGAATAAACTAACATGATGAATTAAATGTATAAAAAGTGCAAGAAACAAAAGGGATGTGAGAGCCCTGCCCTTGCAAGCTTACAATCTAAAGGAATACGGGGAAAGGGGGGGGGGGGGGGGGCATTAGGTGGAGTAGTATACAGGATTTATACCTAGAGGCAGTGTATGTTTTAGGTTACAGCAGAGTCACCGTTATCCAGAATCCAAGCAACCGGAGGTCTCAACTAACCGGCATGCCTGATAATGGGGACCTTTTTTAGGGGTTTGGAGGAGTTTAAAATACTCACCGAGCCTCCAGCAATGTCTTGTAGTCTATTGTGAAAACAGGTATATGGAAAAAACGGTATCTCAGGTCTATGATTACCTGTACACTGGCCGGTGCCTAGCCTCAGCTGGACTTCTCATACAGCTCATGCAACATCAAAATCAAAAAAGAGACGGCACACCACTGGCTCTGCAAAACTTGCTGTGTATTAAGCGAACAAACACTACATGTTACGGATCAGCGATCCTTCATCAGGTGTATAACAGCAGTAAAATGTGTAAAAACCAGTATAAATACACAATCAAGTGTGGATAGCCACACCCTTAACAGCTCCACCCACATAACATTAACCCCTTAGTCCATAGTGCACAATTTAATACTGTGGTTTAGCACAAGTGTGAACACAAACGGTCATATGGCACTCCAAATTGGCTACCAAATAAAACATCAATATGAAACTGACCATGCTTATGGCACTTCCTCTCAAGGACTGCCACAGAACAACCTGTGAAAAAAACATGGGATTAAAACGTATGCATAAACCAGCCACATGTTATATTATTGACAACAAGCTAAAAGGAATATACTGTAACAGCACATCCTATATGACACATGTTACAAGAAACATTTTAGAGGCAGTCTTTCATTCATGCCTCTGGGGGTTACCACATCCATATCATAGATCCACCTCGCTTCCCTTTGTTTTAGTAATTTCTCAGAGTTTCCCCCTCTCTTGGGTATGGCTAAAGCCTCTAACAGACACCACCTTAATTGTGCAGCGTTGTGGCCTGCTGCAAAAAAGTGTCTGGCCACTGAAGTGTCATAACTTTTCCGCTCTCCTTCCGCATATCTAGTGATGGCTCTTTTGTGCTCTTGTATGTGGTCCTGACTGTTCTGGTGGTTTCCCCTACATACATGAGTCCGCACGGGCACTTCAGCCCGTACACTACCCATGTAGTGGAACAGTAATGCCTACCCTTGATGGGGACGTCACGGCCTGTGTGCGGGTGTCCAATTCTGTCACCCTTAATGATGCCACTGCACACATTGCAGTTTAGGCATGGGTAAGTCCCCGCCCTCCCTGTTGTTATGTTGGTATCATTGGGGGCAGTGTCAGTGCGTCTCACCCTGTCGTATACAGTCCTGCCTCTTCTTATAGAAAAAAGGGGTTCATCGCAAAACAAAGAGCCTAACTCCCCATCATTCCTCAACATTGGCCAGAACCTCCGTACAGTCTTCTTAATCAACTCAGTGTTTTTGCCCAAATTAATGACAAAAGGGACACCTTTCTGATGTTTAGTGTGAACAGTGCTTTCTAGCAGAGCAGACCTGCTTATTTCTCCAACTTCCTTGTTGACCACTGCAAGTTGGTGTGGATTATACCCTTTCTGTACAAATTTTGAGGTCAACACTTGACCAGCATTGGAGTAATCTTCATCTTTAGTGCAAATACGTCTGGCCCTGAGGAACTGCCCCCTTGGTATGGCTTTTACCACATGTCTGGGATGGTGACTATCAGAACGCAATAAATTATTGCGGTCTGTAGGCTTTCGAAACAACTTAGTAACAAATCGACGATTGGAAATTCTAAGAGACACAGCCAAAAAATGTATAGCGTCCCTAGACACCTCAAGGGAAAATTTAATTGTAGGATGAACCGCGTTAGCCTCACTCACCATCTCATGGAGCAGTTCCTCAGGGCCCCTCCATAGGAGTAGTACATCATCAACGAAACGGAAATATTGATATATATATCCACTGAATTTTGGATTGCATAAAAACATGGTGCGCTCCAATGATTCCATGAATATATTAGCAAGCAGTTATTTGAATGAGGGTTTTAAACAGCTACAGAACGAAACGCATTATACTAAATGTGACAGCGATCCAACCCCAACAGTAAAAGCAAAAGTGGACTTACTATTGTCCACAGCTGTTGAGGATGGAGTGATTGATAATAAGCTGGCTAAGGGTTTGACAGTAGAACATCCCAGTATACCTTTGCTATACCTGTTACCTAAAATTCACAAACAGCTCGTAGACCCCCCTGGACGACCCATTGTGTTCAGTAGGGGGTCTGCGTTATATCCACTAGCAGGTTTTTTGGATACTCATTTACAAACGGTGGTCAGTTCATTCCCCCACTGCCTAAAAGATACCACTGATCTATTGGTGAGATTTGAGGCCTTACATGAGGTGCCAACTGACATCATTTTTTGCAGCCTAGACATTCAGAGCCTCTTTACGGCAATACCACAGGATGAGGCTATTGCTGTCATTGAGGACAGGTTACTTGAGTCCAGTCTCTCTAATGGGATGGTATATTTTTTGCTTGATTGTTTGGAACTTATCCTCAAATCTAATTACTTTAAATTACACAATGATTTTTACATACAACGCCAAAGGGCAAGCATGGGATCCCCGGCTGCTCCCTCTATTGCTAAAATATTCGTGGAATCATTGGAGCGCACCATGTTTTTATGCAATCCAAAATTCAGTGGATATATATATCAATATTTCCGTTTCGTTGATGATGTACTACTCCTATGGAGGGGCCCTGAGGAACTGCTCCATGAGATGGTGAGTGAGGCTAACGCAGTTCATCCTACGATTAAATTTTCCCTTGAGGTGTCTAGGGACGCTATAACATTTTTTGGATGTGTCTCTTAGAATTTCCAATCGTCGATTTGTTACTAAGTTGTTTCGAAAGCCTACAGACCGCAATAATTTATTGCGTTCTGATAGTCACCATCCCAGACATGTGGTAAAAGCCATACCAAGGGGGCAGTTCCTCAGGGCCAGACGTATTTGCACTAAAGATGAAGATTACTCCAATGCTGGTCAAGTGTTGACCTCAAAATTTGTACAGAAAGGGTATAATCCACACCAACTTGCAGTGGTCAACAAGGAAGTTGGAGAAATAAGCAGGTCTGCTCTGCTAGAAAGCACTGTTCACACTAAACATCAGAAAGGTGTCCCTTTTGTCATTAATTTGGGCAAAAACACTGAGTTGATTAAGAAGACTGTACGGAGGTTCTGGCCAATGTTGAGGAATGATGGGGAGTTAGGCTCTTTGTTTTGCGATGAACCCCTTTTTTCTATAAGAAGAGGCAGGACTGTATACGACAGGGTGAGACGCACTGACACTGCCCCCAATGATACCAACATAACAACAGGGAGGGCGGGGACTTACCCATGCCTAAACTGCAATGTGTGCAGTGGCATCATTAAGGGTGACAGAATTGGACACCCGCACACAGGCCGTGACGTCCCCATCAAGGGTAGGCATTACTGTTCCACTACATGGGTAGTGTACGGGCTGAAGTGCCCGTGCGGACTCATGTATGTAGGGGAAACCACCAGAACAGTCAGGACCCGCATACAAGAGCACAAAAGAGCCATCACCAGATATGCGGAAGGAGAGCGGAAAAGTTATGACACTTCAGTGGCCAGACACTTTTTTGCAGCAGGCCACAACGCTGCACAATTAAGGTGGTGTGTGTTAGAGGCTTTAGCCATACCCAAGAGAGGGGGAAACTCTGAGAAATTACTAAAACAAAGGGAAGCGAGGTGGATCTATGATATGGATGTGGTAACCCCCAGAGGCATGAATGAAAGACTGCCTCTAAAATGTTTCTTGTAACATGTGTCATATATGATGTGCTGTTACAGTATATTCCTTTTAGCTTGTTGTCAGTAATATAACATGTGGCTGGTTTATGCATACGTTTTTATCCCATGTTTTTTTCACAGGTTGTTCTGTGGCAGTCCTTGAGAGGAAGTGCCATAAGCATGGTCAGTTTCATATTGATGTTTTATTTGGTAGCCAATTTGGAGTGCCATATGACCGTTTGTGTTCACACTTGTGCTAAACCACAGTATTAAATTGTGCACTATGGACTAAGGGGTTAATGTTATGTGGGTGGAGCTGTTAAGGGTGTGGCTATCCACACTTGATTGTGTATTTATACTGGTTTTTACACATTTTACTGCTGTTATACACCTGATGAAGGATCGCTGATCCGTAACATGTAGTGTTTGTTCGCTTAATACACAGCAAGTTTTGCAGAGCCAGTGGTGTGCCGTCTCTTTTTTGATTTTGATGTCTTGTAGTCTCCCTGCAGCTCCTAGTGGCTTTCCGGTGCAGTGCAATGAAGCCTATGTGTCACCTGACCCAATGTGGGTCAGGTGACCCGCCAGCTTACGTGCATGGAGGATGCCTGAAAGCCAGCAGGAGCCCGCTAGGAGCTGCAGGGAGACTATAGCACATCCCTGTAGGCTTGGTGAGTATTTCTCGGGGGGGTTGTGCTTTTTTTGGCCAGCAAGCACGTGTCCAGCATCAGGCGATCCCTGCCGAGGACTGGGCTGCATCTAGTAAGGAGTAAAAATTGGCCAGAGCTTGAAGGGGAGATGCCCTATTGCGTATTCATCTTTTATCTCTCCAAACTGATGCATTATGGGAGTAACTTTTTACTTGTCGTGTGAAGCTGAATTCTTGCTAATACCATCTGCCTAAGGGAGGTAAAATTATACTTGGCTTAACTTTTTCTTTTGGACGAGGGCACTACAAAAAACTGGTAATGGTTCTCTGTGACTTAACTGGGTGCCCTGTAACACCCCTTACTCACAAGTACTCCCATAGAGCGACACAGTCATGAAAATACTTTTATGGAATTTTTTTTGAGCATAGTAAAATTGTTTTTTTTTTTTAGATGTGCAGGCCCACTCTTGAAAGGTAAAAAAAAATAAATGAATAAAAAATGCAACGCTTATGGCCATATTTTTATTACACCGCACAAATCATTCTTCATGATATGACCCTGCGCCGTGGTGAGGCGACAAGGTCATATGCATAAGCCCACCCCTGTTCAGTGACTGCTGGGCAGGAAGTACGCCAAAGGTATTCCTGTCGGACTGCGCATGCGCACTGTGATGCACCATGCTCTGGCGCTTACACTTACTGCGTTGCCCATAGACTTCCCTCACCCTAAGCACTGTGCGTTTAGCGTGGTGGCTGCAGTACTGCGCTACAGCCCTTGCGTCGGATTGGATACTTCTGGTGCACTGCATCAGACTGCATTAGGTGTGAAAGTCTCCATAGACTCTTGTGGCCCCTTGCGGTCAGCCTAGGTTCACACTTGGTCCGGAAACGTATCCGTGGCTCCGTTTTTTGGCCGATCCGTGGCTCCATTTTTTGGCCCGGATCAAAAATGAAGCCATGGATAACAGTGTTAAAAATAGCAGCTCTCTTCACTTGGATCAGTCTGTGATCAGGAGGACCCGTTTTCAAAACCCGAACAGACGGTCCGGATTTGCAAAATTTTCACTGACCCCGGATACACGGAGGGGTAGTGAAAATGAATGGGAAAACGGATCCCCCTCTACACAGGCAGTTTTGGACACAGAAACGGATCAGTTTCTGTGTCACAGCCTGTGGGTGAGAGGGGTCCGGAAGCCAGAACGAGGGTGGCAGCGGGCAGCGGGGTTGTCCTTCCCCGCTCCCTCTCCAGCTAGTTTCAAATGTAACAATCATTTAAAATCAGTATAACGTAGCAGGCGGCGAGTGGGGAACTTACTTTCTTGCATCCCACTGCCTGCCGCGTCACTTCCTGTAATGCCGCCCTCTGTTGTTCATTGGACGGCATTGCAGGAAGTGATGTGGTGAGCGGTGGAGCACAAGGAAGTAAGTTCCCTGCTCGCTGCCTGCTATATTATATTGATTTTAAATGATTTTTAAATTATTGAAACTAGCTGGAGGGGGAGCGGGGAAGGAGGGACCCAGGTGAGGGACAGGGGGGGACCGACCCCCCTCCCCACCATTTCCCCCGCTGCCCCCCTTCCTGTCTGCTCTCTTCCAGCATGGCCACCCCCCACCCACGGCCAGGGCTGGGGACGTTTCCACAGACTGGAAACGTCCCTGGAAAAAAAAAGGCCTTTTCTCTCAAAACAGAGAAAAAAAAGATGGTTTACAAAAACGGATTCATTTTAAAAGGATCCATTCTGCAGGGGACAAGTGTGGACCTAGCCTAAAATAAGGCAATGCACCACAAAACCAGTCAATGGTAGAGCAGGCCCACCATTTGAAAAAACGTGGGTGCTCGACAAAGTGGCCAGGCAATACAAGTAACAAAGTTTGTCAGCACACCACTTTCGCAAGTTAAAGCACACTTTTATTGTGCCCAATCCACAAGTAGTCCAACTACTACTGGATTTGTAGATTGGGCACAATATAGAGGAAACCCACATTAAAAATGCATGCCAAAAATGTGTCTCATTAAAAAAAAAAAAAACTTAAATTTTACCTCTTCTTTATACATTTAAAAGTTTAACAGAGGCTTTTTACCCTACTTTCTACGCCTGCCCCACAGCAAAAATTTCAGGCAGATAAGGGCTGATGTAATTATTATATTGCACACACCCCATGCTTTCATCAGCATGGGGTGGGGGACATAGGACACTATGCTTCAAAGAATTGAAGAGTAGTCACAGATGCTATCTTCACACCTCCCCCTGGACAATTAACGGGCAGCTAGAAGGGGAGGGGTGAACATGGCAGCTCCTATAGCTATTAGAAACCAAGAAAAAACAAGTGTCGCTGAATGCATTTGTATGCCCAGCTATAGTGATACCGGTAATTGTTCTAGAGCTGTCTGTATGTTTAAGTGAACTTCAAAAGTCCATAAAAGATTAGACTGGAATCACAGACTCTCCCGATGTGCTTGTCCCCATTACCCTTACTGAATTAATTGCAAAACTTCCAAGAAACGGCCAGCACATCTAAAAAGTATGTTCAAAAAAGATCCTTAAAAGTCCTTCTTTTTACCAAAGGTTTCTAAAGGCCATAAATGGCACAAGTAAGCAGAGTCTCGTAAAGAAAAAATAAAGTATAATAGTTCTTTTTATGGAGCAGTGGATCAGCTGTTAGTAACGGCTATTATGCTTTCTTTTGTTTATGAGACTTCAGTCGCTTGTGCTATTTATAGCCTTTGGAAAAAAAACTTTTTGTCATGGAAAGACTTTTATGGAATTTGTTTGACTATAACAAAAATATTTTTTTGATGTGCAAGCCCATTCTTGGAATTTTTTTTTAATTAAAATGCAATGTGGCAAAAGAAAATGCAGAGGTAATCCCCACTTCCTGCAGATTTTGAATGTAGAATATAAAATACAGCACAGAAGAACTCAACTGGTGGTCATGTGATGGCCACAAACCAGTTTCTCCCACACCTCTTCTGGCATTGGAGGTATGAGTATAGGAATAGCCTTCTAATAACCTCTATGAAGCCATATGGGCAAGTCAGGGACATCCATGTGCGATTATTGGAGGTGTTGGAAAAGGACAAGAAAGCTTTTGAACTTAAAGGACCTCTATCGTGAAAATCTTAAAATATAAAATATATGTAAACATATACAATTAAGAAGTGAGTTTCTTCCAGAGTAAAATGAGCCATAAATTACTTTTCCCCTATCTTGCTGTCACTTACAGTAGGTAGTAGAAATCTGACAGAACCAACAGGTTTTGGACTAGTCCATCACATCATGGGGGGTTCACATGGATTTTCTTATTTTCAAAATGCACTTCGTGAATGGCAGTTGCTCCGTCCAACTGCCAAAAAAAGTGTACGGTGAGCAGGGAGGATGGCCAGCATCTTTATATAAATCTTTTCCAGGGAGTGTCTTTATAAAGAATAAAGGCCATGCTGAGAATCCCCTATGGAGAGATGGACTAGCCCAAAACCTGTCGGTAATGTCAGATTTCTACTACCTACTGTAAATACCAGCAACATAGGAGAAAAGTAATTTTTGGCTCATTTTACTCTGGAAAAAAACATACTTTTTATTTGTATGTGTTTTAAATTTTAAGATTTTCGCGACAATTTCTCTTTAAAGGCAACTGTAACCTCTTAAAACAAGTTAGATACCTAAAAGAAGGAAAGGCTCTGGATCCCTTAGAGCCTTCCTGTTCCACTCTGTATTCCTTTGTTCCACCGCAGGGCCCCCATTCAAATCTCCCACTAGCTGCATCTTCTGGGCTCCTCGGAAGTATTCAAGTCTACAAGTACTTCCGAAGACATGTGGCTCCGTACTGAGCGCATGTCCTGTGGCCTTGAGAGTAGACCCAAAGACCTCTTCGTCATTAAAGTCAGAGGCTGGAATGGGGGCCTGGCAGTGGAATGAGATACCATAGAGCCTTCCATCCTCTTAGGTGAGTATCCATCTTCTTTTTTGGGGGGGAGGGGGTGGTTACAGTTGTCCTTTAAGATTAAAGAATGGAAAAGTAATTTTTGAAGTTAACATTTAGTTTTGAACTTGGTACATAATTTAAAGTTACCACATGCTTTTCTTCTGGGAATTCAGCTTTTAGGCTCCCTGCACACTGCATGCGATTCCGATTTTTAATCGTTTTTTACATGTGATTCCGATTTCGATTTTTAATTGAAAATAATTGGAATCGAAATTGCAAATCGGATTTGCAGTGTGCAGGGAGCCTAAATCAGTTCTGAACATGGATAGTAAAAAATAAGCCGCTGTATTTTGATATCTCACTGTACATGTATGTAGTAAGGAATTAATTAAAAGTTAAGTGCATTCATGTATTTTAGCTCTACCGGTAAAAGTGACTATTGACATAGATGAGGAACTGGAGGAAGGACCGATACACGAAGTCACCTGCACTGTGTACGATGTGGCTCCTGTGGACAAACTCAAGATTAGCGCAATGAAAGGCTCGAGAGTCATCGACTTTGCAACATACGAAGCAGACACAAGAAGAGGCAAAAACACTCTGGCTGAGTCCTTATCTTTCACAGTAAGCCGCAGAGACAATTTACAGGACTTCTACTGTCAGGCCACTCTAGAGCTGGAGACAGTGGAGGACAACATAGTGCAATCCGACAGCATCAGTGTGAAGACATACGGTGAGTACAACTAAAGTATTGTTTCTCATATCTATTATATGGCATAAACTTAGGAAAGTTAGTGACACCAGGCAGAGGTGAAAGCAAGGTCATCATAAAAGGGGATGCAGTTCTATTCAGCCTCGGGTTATTTTGGTGCAAGCGTTGACCTCTTATCAGTTGCACAGATGTCTGCCGTCTGAATGTCAGCAGGTCAATATTACAAATTATGGGAATTAATGAGACCAGGGGAGGTTTGGGTTGAGGGGCTTAAGGCTGAGAGTCCCGAGTTATCTTAAAGTGATCCTGAACTGAAGCTCAGGATCAACATCAGATACTTACCTTAAAGGGAACATAAAGCATTTTAAAAAAGCAAGTTTAACTTACCTGGGGCTTCTACCAGCCCCCTGCAGCCGCCCTGTGCCGGCACCGTGACAAACCAATCTTCCAGTCCCCCGTTGCGGCTCAGTTTAACTTCTGCCGACTGGCCGCGTGTCCTCATTCGTGCACCAGTCGGCAAGAGAGCGTCCTAGGCAGGCTTAGTACGAGGTTTTCTCTTACTGCGCCTTCACAGGATGCTCTCACCGATGAGAGCGTGAACAAGTACGCGCATGGCGAGGGCCAAGTAGTCGCAGATCAGTCGGCAGAAACAAAACTGGGCCTCAGGGGGAACAGGAGGATCGGTTTGGAATGGCACATGCACAGGATGCCACAGGTCAGTTAAACTTGCTTTTTTTTATAATGCTTTAGGTTCCCTTTAAGAGAGGGAAGCCTCAGGATTCCCTTTAAGAGAGGGAAGCCCTGCAGCTGGATCCAGAGAAGACTGGAAGCAAGCTGTAGTACAGTACCCAGCACATTTAACCCATGAAAAGCATACCTTGTCTACCACTTTGCTTGTGCACACAATTTATATACACTTTTCAACCTTGATTGCTAGTAGAACCCACCTGGTTCAGTTTTGAGTTTAGTTGAGCTATGGTGATAGTAAGACAGTAAGAGATGAATTTTGTCTTTTACCACCATACCCACTGATGGCCATGGTGTACGTAAAGGGAAGTGAGCACTATTTAAAACAAAAACAAAAAAAACCTTGTCAAACAAACTTCCCCTTAAGGGAGATTTGTAATCTCTGTGGGCCTTTGGGCGTGCAGCAGGTATTTAATTACCTATGTGGATGCCTCCATTTTCTACCCAATAATAATGTTTTCAAATAAGAGCTAGAAATGATTAATATAGTATAAAAAATTGAAAAAATACACCTTTATTTCCAAATAAAATATGGTCACCATACATTGTACTAGAAACATAATTTATATGTTGTAATAACTAGGACAAATTAGCAAATAAAATATGTAGGTTTTATTAACAGTATAACCTTCTAATTTTCAAACTATAATGGCTAAAAACTGAGACATAGTGACTTTTTTCAATTTTTTTCTAATTCCCTTTAAAATGCATAGAAAATAATTCTTTATAAAACAATTCTTAGCAAAAAGTACCACCCAAAGAAAGCCTAGTTTGTCCCACAAAAGTAATATAGAGATCATTTGGTGTGATAAGTAGCAATAAAATTATTGGTGAATGAATGGAAGGAGTGAAAATTGTGAAAATTCCTCTGGTTTTTAACTGGAAATAGCCTGTGGTAGGGAAGTGGTTAAAATGAGGCTCTTGAAAGATTCTCTGATGGAGGTCAACGCCTAAATCTAATGTGCAGAGTATCTGAAGTTATGAAGAGAGGAAAATCAGCCTAAACGCAATAAATAGCAGAATTCTAAATGAACGTCTGTATACAGACTTCTGTATTCGTTTTGAAAGGATGACCACCTTAACAACGTAATTATGCTTGAAAAGATATTTATTCAGTATAACATGACTAGGGATGGGTCAATGAGATGCAAATCAATTCAAGTATGAATTAATTATGCATATTTTGTATGTAGTTACATTAGGTTTAATGTCGTTTCACTCCTGCTGGTAGATGTCCATATGAAAAAGTACCCCACAGCCCTGAAAAGTACAGCAAGAACAAAAAACACTAGGGGGAAGTCCCTGCCCTTTCAAGCTTACAATCTAGAGGGGATAAAACTTAAAGATGTCTTCTTTGTGTACGAAAACTGCAGCTGTTATGATAGAAAGAAGCACAACATTGGATGTAATGTACAGGAATGTTGAAGAAATTATAGCTAGGCGTATATTGAAAAAGGGCGCATGGAAAAAAGGGCGCGGGATGTAGCCGAATTTATAAGGTATAATGTAAAACAATGTTTTCCCTTAGTTGCGTTGTAAACGAAAATATAGTGCTGTATCGCTGTAATGAGCGTATATTAAACGACAAAATACCGTCTATAACAACAACCGTATTCTGTAGTAAAACGTCAAATCACGTGTATAACATAAAGGTATTGTTGAATGAAACGTGAAATAGCGTGTATAACAACAAGCGGATAGTGTATTAAAACTTCAAATAGCGTCTATAATAAAAACGATATTTGCACTGCTATTAAGCATAGTAATAGAATAGTAGATTTTAAAGGTATTTCACAGCAATTATACCAAACTGTAAGCTCACACAGATCTCTCCTTCTCCCTATCCCTAACACCTAGACCCCCCCTTTGTATTAATACACATAATGTAATAAATTGTATATATTACCCACTTAACATCTCAGTCGTTTTCAGCTTATGCATCCAAGCAATGTTCACCTCCCATTCATTAGCCTATAACTTTATCACTACTTATCACAATGAACTGATCTATATCTTGTTTTTTCCGCCACAAATTAGGCTTTCTTTGGGGGGTACATTTTGCTAAGAGCCACTTTACTGTAAATGCATTTTAACAGGAAGAATAAGAAAAAAAATGAAAAAATTCATTATTTGTCAGTTTTCGGCCATTATAGTTTTAAAATAATACATGCCTCCATAATTAAAACCCACGTATTGTTATTGCCCATTTGTCACGGTTATTTCACCATTTAAATTATGTCCCTATCACAATGTATCGCGACAATATTTTATTTGGAAATAAAAGAGCATTTTTTCCGTTTTGCATACATCACTATTTACAAGCTTATAAAAAAAAAATAGAGAGAAATATTTCATCTTTACATAGATATTTAAAAAGTTTAGACCCTTAGGTAAATATTTATGTGTTTTTTTTTATAGTAATGTTTTTTTTTGTTTTTTTTTATTAAACATTTTATGTGGGCATTTTTGGGAGGGTGGGTTTTAAAAGTGTTTTATTTGGGGAAATATAGATGTATTGTAATGTTTTTGGGCATTTACTTGTAGTTTTACTTTTTGGCCACAAGATGGCAATCTCGATTTTTTTTACATGACGTCACTCTAAGCGTACAATGTACGCTTAGAGGGACACAGCTTCAGAAAGAGCGAAGCTTCCGAGAGAAGCTGTCGCTTTTTCAGCGGGGGAGAGGAATCAATGATCGGGCTCCCTAGCCCGATACATTGATTCCGTGGCTACCGACTCCGCGGCCGGGAGTGCGCGTGCACGCGCGCGATCGGCCGCGGGAGCGCGCCTGTCCTCCTTGACGTTTTTATATACGTCAAGGAGGACAAAGTGGTTACACATATTGTGCTGTAACTTTATCTAACCTTACTCTCATACACAGCCCTCCCTGTACCTATCCCTAACCCCTAGACCCCCCTGGTGGTGCCTAACTCTAACCACCCCCCTCGTGGTGCCTAAACCTATGACCCCCCTGGTGGTGCCTAAACCTAAGGCCCCCCCTGGTGGTGCCTAAAACTAACCCCCCTGCTGGTGCCTAAACCTATGACCGCCCCTGGTGGTGCCTTAAACTAACTAACCCCCTGGTGGTGCCTAAACCTAAGACCCCCCTGCTGGTGCCTAAACCTAAGACTTCCCTGGTGGTGCCTAAACCTAAGACCCCCTAGTGGTGCCTAAACCTAAGACCCCCCTGCTGGTGCCTAAACCTAAAACCCCCCTGCTGGTGCCTAAACCTAAGACCACCCTGATGGTGCCTAAAACTAACCAGGGGGTGGTGTCTAAACCTAAGACCCCCCTGGTGGCGCCTAACCCTAATCACCCCATAGTGCTGTATATTGCACTGTAACTATACATAACCCTCCCTATACCTATCCCTAACCCCTAGACCCCCCTGGTAGTGCCTAACGCTAACCAATAATTTGTATATTTGTAATACATTAAATAGTCTTAAAATTACGTATATAATATTCATATTATAAATACATAAAATGATATATCACGTAAGCATTAAAAAAAATCTTAAAATAATAGTAATATTAAAAACGATATTTTACTAACTATAATCAACGCATTATAAGTGTAAAAAACGTTAATACCAAGTACGTACCAAACGGTATTTATACATTGGTATGAGGTTCAAAACGGTATTTATACATTGGGTATTTAAGCATTATATGTATGTAAACGACTTTTAAATGTTAAAAGTAGTGTAAACGAACATTTACTTGTTACAGTCCTGTAAGCGCTTCTATAAACGAAATTTAAAAACTAAAAAATAAGTATAACACAACATCAAAACGAACTTGTAAACGAACTTGTACACGATATTTCTTATAAACCTTAATCTGTTAATAGTAGTGTAAACGAACATTTACTTGTAACAGTCCTGTAAGCGAAATTTAAAAACGGAAAATTAAGTTATAGCTCCTATAAGCGAGATTTAAAAACGAAAAAATAAGTATAACACACAGTCAAAACGATCTTGTAAACAATGTTTGTTATAACCTTTTTGTATAAACGAAAACTTTTGATAAAACGTTCCTTGTAACCGCTATTTCTCGGGCGCCTTTTTTTCCTGTGGGGCGCCCAATAGCCAATATTTTGTATTGCAGTCTATGGCGGCGCCCTTTTAGTCCACTACAGCTGTGCGCCCTTTTTTCCCTGCCCCATAGCTAGACCCACGGAATTCCTCATCAAATAATGAAATCAATATTTATATATTGCAGACTTGCAATTAGTATAGTCCTATGAGTTAGTTGGTAGGGCTTCTTTCCTGTAGCTTAAAGAGAATCTGTATTGTTAAAATCGCACAAAAGTAAACATACCAGTGCGTTAGGGGACATCTCCTATTACCCTCTGTCACAATTTCGCCGCTCCTCGCCGCATTAAAAGTGGTTAAAAACAGTTTTAAAAAGTTTGTTTATAAACAAACAAAATGGCCACCAAAACAGGAAGTAGGTTGATGTACAGTATGTCCACACATAGAAAATACATTCATACACAAGCAGGCTGTATACACCTTTCCTTTTGAATCTCAAGAGATCATTTGTGTGTTTCTTTCCCCCTGCAGCTATCTTCCACTGAAGTGTCAGGCTGTTTCTTCCTGCAGAGTGCAGACAGCTCTGACTGTATGTAATTCCTCAGTATGTGAAAGCCCAGCCAGCTCAGAGGAGGATTTATCCAGCTTATAAAAGATAAGAGAGAAGAGAGAAGCTGCTCTAATCTAAATAATACACAGGCAGTGTGCAGAGAGGGGCCTGGAGGAGGGAGATGCATCACAGAACCACAACACTGAAGAACTTGGCAGCCTTCCAGACACAGGCTGACAAGTCTGACAAGAGAGAGATAAGTTGATTTATTACAGAGATGGTGATAGTAGAACGTGCTGCAGTAAGCCAGAACACCTTAGAATAGCTTTTGGAACTTGTAGGATGATAAAAAACAGGATGCAATTTTTGTTACGGAGTCTCTTTAAACTAAATGCCATTTAACCTTGGGTTTTTCTCATGTATCTCTTGATCTGCTGATATTGTCAACTGATATTGTCAACTTACTGCTGCTTCTGTTCTGTACACTTATGTTATACATACCTAATACTTCCTATTCTGCTATGTCTGACACAATAACGTTTTGTACTGTTTTGCATAAGATTCATTAAACTTTAATAGTGACATGAATATTTATTGTTTGGCTTCTTTATTAAATCTATACTTTTGAAACCTTATTTGTTTCAATTTATTCCTCAGCTCAGCCGGCTGTTCCATCCATCTCAGTCACACCTGACGTTGTCAAAGAAGGTGAATCCTTAACCTTAAGATGTCAGTCGGATGGATTACCTGAACCAGAATACAGCTGGGATGTTCCCCTCAGAGCTAATGTGACTTACTCACAAGATAGAAGTGAAGTCATCATACCCAAAACCACTTCGGCCCACAACGGCACTTACACGTGTATGGCCAAGAACCAATATGGACGAACTCGGGCACAAGAGACCATAAACATTCATGAACAACCACATGGTGAGTGGTGGCATGAACAATCTCTTCTGCAATGTCACGGCATAGCCAGGTGGTGTGAGTCAATGAGGGGGGGGGGGGATATTTTTGGTGTAAATACACTGAGAACTTGAGTCCAAAATGGCTTCACTGTGGTTGGTGAACCAAGTCACCAATGAATGAATACTAATGAAATTAGTATTTAGGGTAAGGTTCGGAGTAAGTCTACATGTCTTAAAAATGTATTTGTTTCAATTTGTTCCTCAGCTCCTCCAAAGGTTCCCCACATCTCAGCCACACCTGGTGTTGTTGTTAAAGAAGGCGAATACTTAACTTTAACCTGTGGGTCGGACGGAATCCCGGAACCAGAATACACATGGGCTCTTCCAGCCAGTGCTCAAGTGACTTTCTCAAAGGATAAAAGTCAAGTCATCGTACCCAAAACCACTTCGGCCCACAAGGGGACTTATGAGTGTGTGGCCAAAAACCAATATGGACGAACTCAGGCTCAAGAGACCATACAGATTATAGGAAAATCAAATGGTAAGCAGTGGTCTGAATTAGCTCTTCTGCTATGTCCATAATATCTTGCGTTTCAGAGTTGCCACAATGCTTAATGAAGTAGTCGGCCATTGTTGCATTGGGTAAAAAATGGGGAGCATTCCCCTGAAGGTAAGCATTGCTTGTAGGTAAACCTCGGCAGTTGCCTAGGGCCTGGAGAGAGTCTAGGGGCCTGGTGAATGCTAGACCCCACTAAATCTAACTAAAAAAAGCCAGGTGACCATCACCAGTAAAACTGCTATCTTGCCTAGGGCCCCATTTCATCTTACTCTTTTTCTGCTTGTCACTATTCCCCCCCCCCCTTAATCCTTCCACCCTCCACCCACCCCCCCCCCCCCATCCCGCCCCGATGGCCCACACTATTTACAAACTTCCCTTAGGGGCGGTTCATTTTATATATTTTATAAAATCAGTGCTCAGGTTTGCTTTAAGTCCTGTAATTTGAAAGGTGAGGACTCCATGGATCTGACTTGTTTTTACGCACATCTGACAGATGCTCCATTGCATCAAGATTTGGGGAATTTGGACAACATGATTCATAAGACCAGACCGACCATCATAATAAAATACACATTTATTGCATCGGATACAAAGAACAGCAGAGTGTATTGATGATGTGAATTGGTTGCTACTGCTCTGGGTACATTTGGAAAAGTGTGATCACAATTTGCAGCAAATAGTGATAACTGGAGACCTAATCGTGAAAAAAAGTATGCGTTGGTGAAAGAATGCACAATATGCACATCATGTGTACACAGCAAACTAGTACCACCATAAATGTCAAACACCAAATCCAAAAAAATACAAAGCCATAACTCCGAACTGTCACTTTTTTGGAGGGACTGTCCCTCTTTGGGAGCCCTGTCCCTCTGCTCTGTCCCTCTTTCTTCCTCATTTGTCCCTCTTTCAGGACTTTGTCCCTCTTTCTATGTATATACTGTATATATATATATATATATATATATATATATATATATATATATATATATATATATATATATATATATATGTTTCTACAAAAAAATGTGTTTGACTCTAAACTTTATTCTTATCCTTTAAATTGATATGTTACTAATTTTAAAATGTTAATATGAAGGAAAATTAACCAGGATAGGGAGGACGGACCAGTGTGCTTTGAAATATAAAACAACATATTTTTCTTATGAAATCTTTTTGGTATGCGTGACTAGGGGTGTTCTGAGGGCTTGATCAGGTGTGTGGCAGGGGCATGGTTTAAAGGATTTATCAGGCAAAAATAGCCCAAATGGGCTTTACTCACCTGGGGCTTTCTCCAGCCCCTTGCAGCCAACTGTCCCACGGCGACCGATCCGCTCCCCGCCACTGTCCAGTGTCCATATTCAGGCCGACCACGGGGTCGGCCTTACTGCGGCTGCACTAAGCGCCGCTGTAAATCACGGCCACGTCGGCCGAGGCAAACTGTGCAGGTGCAGTAGTTCTGCACCTGCGCAGTTAGCCGCAGCCCACGTGGCCGTGATTGACAGCAGCGCTTTGCGCAGCTGCAGTAAGGCCGACCCCGTGGTCGGAAGACCTGCACAGCGGCGGGCCCCAGGTGAGTAAAGCCCATTTGGTCTATTTTTGCCTGATAACTCCTTTAAGTGTCCCTCTTTCTCGTCTCAAAAAGTTGGGAGTTATGCAAAGCACAATATAATATATTTACAACCAGGCAAAGTACAAATATCAGCAGGCGAGTCAGGAAAATAAATCAGGTCAAAGTCTGGTAGGCAGAGAGACAGGGAACAGGAAAGGACCGAGAACTCAGTAACACCAGGTCGTTCCAAATACTTTGGCAGATTGGGGAGGGTAAAGTCCAGTACGCACACTAGATGAAACTAGAATCCAGATTGTGTCCCTCTTGGCTGCTCAGCCAACGATCCACCATGGCCAAGAACAATGTTCACTCCACTTACCCCGCCCACCTCATGATGTCACGTCCACACGCTCTGCCCCCTGCATAGAAATAGATCACTGTCAGCCTGCAGACAGTGCATGTGTGCATGTGACAATGCATCTGTCAGCCTCGACCCAACCCTGTTGCACTAAGGATTGAGTACCGATCTCTGACGAACAAGGCAGTCCTTAAAAATGCACCAGTAAGACACAATTAGCATAATTCATGATAAGTACAGTCTGCCATGTTTGCTGTCAGACTAAATTACAGTATGTGTGATTTAATATACAGTGGGGTGCGAAAGTTTGGGCAACCTTGTTAATCTTCATGATTTTCCTGTATAAATTGTTGGTTCTTTTAATAAAAACTGTCAGTTAAATATATCATATAGGAGACACACACAGTGATATTTGAGAAGGGAAATAAAGTTTATTGGATTTACAGAAAGTGCACAATAATTGTTTAAATAAAATTAGGCAGGTGCATAAATGTGGTCACTGTTGTCATTTTGTTGATTCCAAAACCTTTAGAACTAATTACTGGAACTCAAATTGGCTTGGTAAGCTCAGTGACCCCTGACCTACATACACAGGTGAATCCAATTGTGAGAAAGAGTATTTAAGGGGGTAAATTGTAAGTTTGCCTCCTCTTTGAATTTTCTCTGAAGAGTAGCAACGTGGGGGTCTCAAAATAACTCTCAAATGACCTGAAGACAAAGATTGTTCACCATCATGGTTCATGGGAAGAATACAGAAAGCTGTCTCAGAGATTTCAGCTGTCTGTTTCCACAGTTAAGAACATATTGAGGAAATGGAAGGCCACAGGCTATATAAATAATATATATATATTATATATATATTTTTATACATGTATAATGTATAATGTAATATATTTATTATATAATTATTCTTATAAATTATCTAACTCTGTATGATTTCTAAAATCCTGGGTGATATTACAACCACCCAAGTTGAAAGGGCTCCATTTGTCACCTAAAATGCTACTGTGTAGAGCAAACTCGCCAGGTCTTTGTTGGCGATAACAACATGTTAATTATCGCTTCCTTCCTCCCCCTTTTTTTTTAATGAATACACTTCATTCAGTTTACCGACACAAACAACGTTTTCATTACCGCACTATTACCGCACGGTAAAACATGCGTAAAACATGCGTTAAATGTTATGAATCCACTATCAACAACATACCATGCGGTAATTTACTGCTTGGGCGATAACGCTTGCGGTAATGCTTTATGAATCGAGGCCATTGTGTCTCAAGCAGAGAGAAATAAAAAAAGGGGATGCATGGCAGTGACTCCAAGACAGATAACTAGAGATTAAGGATCGTGGGGGGGGGGGAGGCTGGGGCGCCTCTTAGTAGCAATCAGTGTATGACAGCTGGGGTGGGAGGGATGGAGGGGCGCACTTTGATTTCTCAGCCTTGGGTGCTGGAGGACCTTGTCCCGGCTTTATTCCCAAATACACCACATTCAGTATAGAAAATGATGAAGCTTGTGCAATGGCAAACTGTCCAGCAAATGACCAGGTTTCAACCCGAATAGGGAACATCCCTCTTAATTTGCATAATAGGGGTTTAACAGTAGTCCCCACTACCCCTGTGACCTGCTCTTCCCCCCATTCCACATTCTTCCCTCCAGCGCACCCTCAATATATAGAGCAGCACAGTCGAGCCACATATTATACATAACATTTACATAATATTTACCTGCTCCAGTGCCGGTCAGGATTTCCCCTATCTTCCATTCAGCCACATGCTGTGCTGCACACCTGTGTCCCGCTCTCCATCCATGTCACGTGACCTGAAAGCTGGAGGCAGTTATGCAGGGAAGAAAAGAGGGGTTGCAACCCAGCCCTGGAGTAGGCAAACATTGCACTGCTCCGGTACACAACTCTGCAATATGGGGACAGGGTGCCTGGAGGGGCTTGGGGGATGTGGGGTGGAGTTGCCACCTACTCTCAAGTGGGGTTATATGTACTAGTAGCCAGACCCATTATAAAGGTGGAATCATCAATCAAAAAGAGCTGGCACATCAAAAGTGAATCTTTATTAGTTCCATATAAAACATTTAGCCAACGTTTTGGAGCCACGTAGGGCCCCTTTGTCAAGGCACAATTTGCTTGAGGGCAAGAATATGTCTGTCACTGTACACAAGCTTCTGTAGGGTTAATGGGAGAAGACTCCCCTAGACACTCGCGCACAGCGATGTGTACTCAGCCGGTGGCAGCAGCCATGTGGAGGGAGCAATAAGATTTTCAAAGGGGGCTTGCGTTTGTAGTTATGCCCGTTGTATAAAGTTGCAGAAGAGTGACAAAAAATAACCAGCATAACGTTTCGGACCAAACTCCCCTTCCTCAGACTGGCCTGAAATGTAGCACCGGTCCTTTTTTCTTACTTTGCTGCAGCGTCATGCAATACAAATGGATTCCCCTATCTCAGTTTTACCCTGGTTACCTGCTGGTCTGCTTGATGGTTTTCAGGTTGAGATGGATTGCCCTTTAAGACTGGAGCAGCTCTCCTTGGTGCTAAGCAATTCATTTTAGGCCTGAAACCCACTACAAATAGCTAATCATAATCGCTAGCGTTTTTAAAGAGTAACTGTTAGGCTAGAAATGTAAAATTAAATCTCTATTCTCCTGTGTTAAACAGTTAGGAAGGTAGCCAAAAAGGCAATACTGAAGTTAAAAATCAATCTTACTTTTTGTGGGCTGAATAATAATCTTCATTTTCCCCAAGCTCCTAAGGACGACGCAAGCCGCACATAAGAAGTTGCAGAGCATGCTGGAAGGTGTTTTTTTTCTCTCTGCTTAGCTCCGTTCCTCCCCTTCATTTCCCTATTCCTCCCTAATTCATTGCTGCAGCCTGATTGGCTGCTTCCTCTATCCCTCCCGGTTTCCCCACCACGCTTCTGTCCATCTCTTATTGATCCTCCTAGGGTTGCCAGGCATGCAGGGCTGGATTTGTTAGAAGACCCCCAGATGTCCGCAGCTGCCCCTTTACAATCTGCCTGGCTTTGAAGCAGCAGGGTCACTCAGCCGCAGCCCGCACCCCTCCCACCGGGAGATCAGACCAGATGCTGTCCCCTGTCCGCTCTCTCCCACCCCCTCCACCCCCCAGCAAGAGCCTGTGCGATTATCTTCTCCTCCCATAGACAGGTGTGGGTGTCTTCCCCCCCAGGCCCCCACCCCCGGGCAGAAACAGGTGCGGATGTCTTCTCACCTGAAAAAGTAAACACTGAGAGAGAGGCCGGAGAGTGCATCTCCAGCTTCCAGCGCCGCCACCGCAGTTTCCTCTGTCAGTCGCCGCCGTGCATCTCTCTCTCTCCTGCTGGCGTCCCTCACATGTGACTCGCTGGAAAGTTACCGGCGAGTCACATGATAGGAATCACCAGCAGGAGAGAGAGAGAAGCACGGCTGACAGAGGAAACTGCGGTGGCGGCGCTGGAAGCTGGAGATGCACTCTTCGGCCTCTCTCTCTCTCTCTCAGTGTTTGCTTTTACAGGTAAGAAGACATCCGCACCTGTTTCTGCCCGGGGGTGGGGGCCTGGGGGGGAAGGCACCCACACCTGTTTATGGGGGAGAAGATAATCGCACAGGCTCTTGGCGGGGGTGGGGGGGGAAGAGCTGACAGGGGACAGCATCTGGTCTGCGGTTGAGTGACCCTGCTGCTTCCAAGCCAGGCAGATTGTAAAGGGGCAGCTGCGGACATCTGGGGGTCTTCTAACAAGTCAATATAATCTGTATATTTACAGCATCTGACAGCCTGTACTGAAGGGGCGGGTGACTTCAGCTTGGTGGGAGTGTCCGAGGGCTGGGAGTTGGGAGGGCTAATGCATACTAAATCAGGGGGATGAGTGGAAGCAGGGTAAGGGAGGATATTACATCACGACTGGCTTCAGACACAGACAGTCAAAGATGAAACCTGTCAGGAACTGTTGCACCTTCAACCGATACCTGTCAGGAACTGTCAGAAACATAAATCTCTGTATATACTATATAAAAATCACTAAAATCAAAACGTGGACAGTGTAATGCATATGTTATGTAAGTACAGCCAGTATTTATCTACTGATATATGTGTTTCTTTTCTCTGAGACCTTATACCTAACAGCTCCTCTTTAATGAGTGTTTTGTAGGTGATTTCATGAGCGTTTTCTGGCGATTTTGGTAGCGATTTTAAAAAGTGTAAGCATTTAGCCAGCGATTGTGTAGCTATTAGCGTTTTTAATTCTGATTGGTCCTTTCAATTAGTTTGAATTTTTTTACAGTGTGCAGTAATTTAAAAACGCTAGCAAAATCCCTCTGTGTAGGCTTTGACGAGCGATTACGTCAGCGTTTATATACTTTACATTGCCAAAACGCTAATGCTAAAAATGCTTCATGTCCTGCGATTGCGATTTTGGAAATCGCAATCGCTCCTTCCATTAACATTAGCTGAGCGTTTTACGGAAATCACTAGCGTTTTTAATCGCTCCCTAAACGCTCAAAAAAAATCGCTCCAGTGGGTTCCAGCCCTTACTGTCTTTACAAATAGGCTTCATCAACATGTGTGCCCAACTGAGCTAAGCATACACAGCTACTGAGAGTAATGCACTGCCACCTGATGTCTGGATGTGGAATTGTAGTTAAAGAGAACCCGAGGTGGGTTTGAAGAATGTTATCTGTATACAGAGGCTGGATCTGCCTATACAGCCCAGCCTCTGTTGCTATCCCAAACCCCCCTAAGCTCCCCCTGCACTCTGCAATCCCTCACAAATCACAGCCACGCTGCTGACAAACAGCTTGTCAGAGCTGGCTGTGTTTATCTCTATAATGTCAGTCTGCTGCTCTCCCCACCTCCTGCAGAACTCCAGTCCCCGCCTGCATCCCTTCCCTCCCTGCTGATTGGAGGGAAGGGACGGGGGCAGGGACCCAAGATATGCAGGAGGTGGGGGAGCAGCTGAGACTGACACTACAGATGTAAACACAGCCTCAGAGCACGGCTGTGATTTATGAGGGATTGCAGAGTGCAGGGGGACCTTAGTGGGGTTTGGGATAGCAACAGAGGCTGGGCTGTATAGGCAGATCCAGCCTCTGTATGCAGATAACATTTTTTAAACACACCTCGGGTTCTCTTTAATATAATATCCATGAAAATAATAATAATAATTTGTCATTGCTTTTTTGTCTCTGCAGGTGTAGGCGTTGCTAAGCCAACAGCACTCCTCCTTTCTTCTGTCTTGACGGCCATTTTGTTTTTCTTTTGAGGCCCAGAAACTACCTCAGCAGCAAGTAAAGGATTAAGAAATTCTACCAAAGAAATATTATTTCTTCTGAGCAGATGAATCTATTTAAATGGAAAGTAAAAATGTCTTTGTTAATGTGGGAGAGGGGAATATTCTGTACATGCTGGACATAATTTCATGTCACCCCTGGACTAACTTATGTAAACATGAAGAGTCTGGGAACTCTGTCTGCTTGCTCTGCTTACATGATGTCTTGTCCTCCATCATGGCCTTGGCCCCGCCCACTAGTGTGGCATCCCGCCCACATTTCTACCACTCACAGGCTTTCCTTACTTTATCGTTATCTAGGAGAAGATCATATTTTCACAGCTCTTGAAGCATGACAGAAAGATCTTGGTTGGAAGAGAAGAGTTTATGGATGAGAAAGCTAAGAACGTTGGCAGCTCTGCTTGGTGTTGATCTTGGCATGACTGCTTATTAGCACTGTGACTAAAAACCAATGAAGCACTGTAACACAAATATAGAACAATTATGCGTTTATGATTCCTGTATAGTATTCTGTATATCTTCTATTCTATGATCCGTTCTATCTGGACGGATATATAAGTCCAGATAGACTGTGCTGCAGCTGCTGCACGCGATCACGCACTCTCTTGCTGCCTGCCGCTATCCCCCCGTTCAGTGAATGGGAATATAGTTCCCATTCACTGATCTAAGTTCCCCGCAGAAAAAACGACGGTCTCTTATCAGAGGCCGCTATATTTCTGCCCACAAAAAAAGTTTCCCGTCTTCTTTCTAGTTCCTGGATGCAAGATTGTTTGCATCCAGGACTTTTTGACTATGGCCATCTTGTGGCCAATTAGTACACCCACATACATTTTTTTATTAAGTAATTACATTACAATGCATTTAAAATTAGCTGTTTATCTCCTGCACCAAAAATTACCCAAATAAATGTTTTAATTAAAAAAATAAATAAAAAAAAGCACAATTAAAAAAAAACCATAAATAGTTACCTAAGGGTCTGAACTTTTTAAATATGCATGTCAAGAGAGTAGATTATATTTTTTTAAATTATAAGCTTGTAAATAGTGGTGGACGCAAATTTAAAAAATGCACCTTTATTTTGAAATAAAATATTGGCCCCATACATTGGCGACATAATTTAAATGGTGTAACAACCGGGACAAATGGGCAAATAAAATACATGAGTTTTAATTACGGTAGCATGTATTAATTTCAAACTATAATTGCCAAAAACTGAGAAATAATGAATTTTTTCCATTTCTTTCTTAATCTTCCTGTTAAAACGGATTTAGAAAAAAATATTCTTAGCAAAATGTACCACCCAAAGAAAGCCTAATTAGTGGCAGAAAGAAAAAGATATAGATTGATTAATTGTGATAAGTAGTGATAAAGTTATTGGCGAATGAATGGGAGGTAAACGTTGCTCGGATGCATACGATTTTCGACACTGTAGGTTGAAGTGGTTAAAAACTCATTCCAAGGGTGTTAGACCTGCGGGTACGATATCGATGGGCTAAGGCTGTACAGCTGACGACGCTTTCTGTTGTAATGTGGGGAGAAGGAAGCCGATGGAACGGGACAGACGTGCTGTCACGTGGCAGTTGGGACAAGTGGCACTGGCAATAACAAAGTATCGGCCATCACTTGACATTGGAGCTGCTGTACTCATGCCAGATTATCGGCTGAGGCAGTCATCATCAACAGCCTCAGACAATTTTAGTTTAGCGTGTGTATGGGGCTCTAGAGAGTTACACCACCCCACTGCTCACCAACCTGAAACTATCTCTGCCCCCCTTTCACCCAGATTGCTTAATTTATTGTCTGGCACCCAAAGTAACCCTCTCACACCCAGAACCAAACTTGCAGTCGCTAAATTCCTGGGTGCCACATTGGCTATTACCACGGTCCAAATCGGCTGCACTTAAAGAGGAACTCCAGTGAAAGTAATGTAGTAAAAAAGTGCTTCATTTTTTACCATAATTATGTATAAATGATTTAGTCAGCGTTTGCTCATTGTAAAATCTTTCCTCTCCCCAATTTACATTCTGACATTTATTAAATGGTGACATTTTTACTGTGGGCAGGTTATGTAGCTGCTCCTAGCTGTTTTGGCTGTTAGAGACAGCTGTAAACAGCTAATTCCTGTCTGTGAACATTGTTACATTGTGGCAGTTTGCCCAGAGTACCGCGGTACTCAGAGCTTCTTGTGGGAGGGGTTTCAGCACAAAATCAGTCATACAGCGCCCCCTGGTGGTCTGTTTGTGAAAATCATTATATTTCTCATGTAAAAGGGGGTATCAGCTACTGATTGGGATAAAGTTCAATTCAAGTTGGAGTTTCTCTTTAAAGCTCTATTGGCAGGTAGGAAACCAAAACTTCTAGTTACTGATTACAGTAATTAACCACCTGACAGTTAACTGCTTAGCAGTTACTGGCTTTGGCAGGCTAAATATTTAGACCTCCCTGATTGAGTCACTGGAACTTTGCACATTGGAAGAATTTTGTGTTCAACACTACTGAGTGGTCTAGTTACAGAGTACAAAAAAATAAATCTTCACTGATAATGAATAAACAAGTACTCGACAATAATTATCAAGTTATCCAGATCACCTATGATAATCCAGTCAGTGGTGAGGAGGTTAGAGGTCCAGTCAAAGCAAGACCACTGACTTTACCCAGATAGCAACATGAAGGAAATGATGGTCCCAACACACAATAGCGTTCAGGAGAACATCCAAGAGACCAAGGCCCATATTCAATTAACCTTTTCTCCTGAGATTTCTCCAAGGTGGTATTTTCGCAACCTGTCATAAAACACCTTTTAAGCTACCAGCAAACAAGAAAATACTCAAAATAAATTAAATAGCACCTTTTTCACCATCTTTTGGGTACTTTTTCAATTGTAAAATGTTGAAAAGTTAGTTTAAAAAGAAGATGAAAATTATCTCCTAGGAGATAACTCAGGAGAAAAAGTTAATTGCATTTAGGCCCCAGACTTGTACTTCTGGCTGGTAAAGTAACATCACCACCTACTGCGGTACCATAGGGTAGATCTGGGACCAGAATCCCACATAGACAACAGCCTAGTGGGCCTCACTGCAAATGGAAGTAGAGACTATTAATTAAATAGGAGGATTACACACGGAAGAGGGAAGCTGTTGTTCTAGGGAGGAGGATTATTGAGTATGGAACGTGATGTACAAAGAAGAAGGTAACTGGTGCACATGGATGGAGAATACATGGAAGTGGTAGAGGAGAGGTCAGGGGCAACCAAAGCAAGTTCACATAGGTGGGAAGAAGGTATAAATTCGCGTACGTACAAAAAGGGCGCCTGGACAAAAAGGGCGCGGGGTGTAAACTCTAAATAATAATTAATCATTAATAGGGTTTATAAAAATAGTGTGCTATATTTCGTTTACAAATAAAGTTTAACAAAATTATAAATCATTAAATAATGTTTATAAAATCGGAAATTGTAAAAAAGTTAATCTTCCCTATTTGTAAAGTTAAACTTATAATTACGTTTATTAAAAAAACAATAATATATGTTTAATTGTTATAATTGTATATTATTGTGAATAACCTTCATTTATGGTTTGTTCTTATAATAAAATCTGAAAATATTCTTTATAACGATGATATAAATATAAGTACGTTCGTAATAAGTGTTGTAAAACATTAGTAATTATTACTAAAATTTTACTAAAACTATACCTAAGCCTACTCCTACACAGAACCCTCCCTGTACCTATCCCTAACCCCTAGACCCCCCTGTTGGTGCCTAAACCTAAGCCCCCCCTTTTGGTGCCTAAACCTAAGACCCCCCTGTTGGTGCCTAAACCTAAGCCCCCCCCTGTTGGTGCCTAAGTAACCCTCCCTGTACCTACCCCTAACCCCTAGACCCCCCTGTTGGTGCCTAAACCTAAGACCCCCCTGTTGGTGCCTAAACCTAAGACGCCCCTGGTGGTGCCTAAACCTAAGACCCCCCTGTTGGTGCCTAAACCTAAGACCCCCCTGTTGGTGCCTAAACCTAAGACCCCCCTGTTGGTGCCTAAACCTAAGACCCCCCTGTTGATGCCTAAACCTAAGACCCCCCCCTGGTGGTGCCTAAACCTAAGACCCCCCTGTTAGTGCCTAAACCTAAGACCCCCCTGTTGGTGCCTAAACCTAAGACCCCCCTTTATTATGTGGATAATAATGTTTTACTAATTATGGATGCAAAAAAATATTTTGCAATTTACGTAACGTACTGATCGCTTTATTTTGTGAATAATAATGTTTTTTATTATGTGGATAATAATGTTTTACAAATTGTGACTCCAAAAAATATATTCCAATTTACATTATGTACTGATCGCTTTATTTTGTGAATAATGTTTTAAAAACAGTAAGGGATAAAACTTTAAATAAAAAAATATATTGCAATTTACATTACGTACTGATCGCTTTATTTTGTTAATAATGTTTTAAAAACAGTAAGGGATAAAACTTTAAATAATGTTTAAATTATTTAAATAAGATAAATATATTTAGTATTTTCATAAACGTTATTCGGCACGGGTGCATTTTATAAACGTAAATCAACACAAGCTCAGTTATAAATCATTAAACAGCTCCGGGCGCCGTTTGTAAACTTTATTTAGCTCCGGGCGCCGTTTGTAAACTTTATTTAGCTCCGGCGCCCTTTTTTCCTGCTCGGCGCCCATTAAACGTTATTTATTATGGGAGTGAATGGCGGCGCCCTTTTTGTCCACTAGCGGCCTGCGCCCTTTTTTCCCAGCTCCATAAATTCAGCCTCTGAAACAGAAGCATAACTATGCTGCTGCCTGCACCACCTAATGCAGGCAGCAGCACAATGCTGTGAGCTTATGGTGTCTCAGCTTGTGCCTGTCCCCAAACACTGCACTGGCCCTGGTCTGAGGGGGATTCTGGGCAGCTGTAATATCCCCCTAAACTTGCCTATGCTTACCATTTACATTAAATGCTTTCTGCAAAATCGTGAGAGCGTTGCTGGCATTGCACAATTTTATTTCCTGCTCTGTGCAGCCGGTTACTTATATGGGAAGTTGGGAAACTGGGGGGTGCGTTGCGCACCAGGCAGAGTCGCGTCACTACGCTGAGGCAAAGTGGTGCATATGAACTTGTTTACAATTGTTTTTTAAAAACACAGCTGACTGCAAACTTCCATGGAGATGTCATTTCAAATAAAACAGTTTGAGTAGTTATGGTGTATGTCATATTGTTTTTTTTTCTTTTATAATAAACAAAGAGATGTGCTTTTGTTTACACCTCAGATAATAGTTCAAGTGTGAAAGTGCTTAGAGGACAAATGAAGTGAGAGGAATATGGAGGCTGACATACAGTATTTATTTCCTTTTAAACAAAGATGAATGTTGGCCACATGCGTTTGTAATTATGCTCTTTTATTTAAAGGGTACCTGTAGCGCAGCAGCGAGCCTGCCTGCACATGCTCAGTAAGCAGGAGCCAGGGTGCTACTGCACATGCACAGAAAGGCTCATGCTGCTACTGCGCCGCCATGAGGCAGAGAGAGGAGCTACAAAGTTCTGATGTAGACAGGGGCCACTCTCAGCAACAGAGGGGCTTTTGACCACCAAAGGAAGTCTCAATAAGATCACAAGGCTTTCCTCTATTAAAGGTAATTTTATTTAAAGCCCCAACTTCGGCTCAGGTTTGCTTTAAGAAATACTGTTCTGAAACATTGCCGATTGATGTCTGTTACTCTTTAGCCTCTTAAAATTTCAGGATGTGAATTTCACGTTCTAATTGGCAATCCTGTGCATTCCAGGACGCGAAATTCACGTCCTGCAGTTAAATTGCCGCTGAATGCCTGTGCACGTGCATGCGTGCTCCTACTCATTACATAGTTACATAGTTATAGTATGGTTGAAAAAAGATATACGTCCATCGAGTTCAACCAGTATAAAGTACAACACCAGCCTGCTCCCTCACATATCCCTGTTGATCCAGAAGAAGGCGAACAAACCCTTATAAGGCATGGTCCAATTAGCCCCAAAAGGGAAAAATTCCTTCCCGACTCCAGATGGCAATCAGATAAAATCCCTGGATCAACATCATTAGGCATTACCTAGTAATTGTAGCCATGGATGTCTTTCAACGCAAGGAAAGCATCTAAGCCCCCTTTAAATGCAGGTATAGAGTTTGCCATAACGACTTCCTGTGGCAATGCATTCCACATCTTAATCACTCTTACTGTAAAGAACCCTTTCCTAAATAAATGGCTAAAACGTTTTTCCTCCATGCACAGATCATGTCCTCTAGTCCTTTGAGAAGGCCTAGGGACAAAAAGCTCATCCGCCAAGCTTTTATATTGCCATCTGATGTATTTATACATGTTAATTAGATCCCCTCTAAGGCGTCTATTCTCTAGACTAAATAAACCCAGTTTATCTAACCTTTCTTGATAAGTGAGACCTTCCATCCCACGTATCAATTTTGTTGCTCCTCTCTGCACCTGCTCTAAAACTGCAATATCTTTTTTGTAATGTGGTGCCCAGAACTGAATTCCATATTCCAGATGTGGCCTTACTACAGACATGTATGCATGCGTTCACGTGCTCGCACTTGCATTCATTTAACTGAATATTCATGAAGACAAGAGGAAAAAATGTTCAGTTAAGTAAAGAAAAAAAAAAGTACTAAAGTGACAGTGTCCCCCTTAAATAAAAAAGCGTTTCTCTCCCACCTCCCCCACGTAAAATATTAACTTCTACCTAACTAATTAACCCCTTGTGTCACCTATACTTAGCCCTAAGATTAGTGGACACCTGTTTTGGCTGCCACCAGGATCGATCGGACGCAATAGCTAGGGCGACAGCTCCAGGACCCAACACCATACAGATACATTGCTGTGCTGTTGCCTAGCAATGTATCTGTACAGCACTGAGGTCCCCAAACCGTGCGCCATAATGATCGGATCCAATCGCTACAGACACACAAGTTGGTAATAATGTTACGCCACATTCCCAGCCAGTGATGAAATATGGCATGAAGGGTATCTTTTTAACCGGGAAAAGACAAATATTTTGAGATGTTTTATAACTGTGGCACTTGTCATGTGAAATTTGTGAAGTGTGAAATATGAAAAAAAAATTGTATTTTCTGCACTTTCGCCTATTTTTTTCCTATAAATTGCTGGAAAAAATGTAATAATTCTTGAAAACAAATTATACCCAAAGAAAGCCTAGACTGTCCTGAAAAAATACATGAGTATGACTTTGATGGCATAAGTAATAAAAAAAAAGTTATTGCTGTGTAAATAGTGACAGCTGAAATGCCAAAATGGTAAAGAATCTTAAAGAGAACCTGTAACAAAAAAAAAAAAAACACATCCCCTGGGGGGTACTCACTTTGGGAGGGGGAAGCCTCAGAGTCTCAATGAGGCTTCCCCCTCCGCTGTAGCTGCAGGCAATCCAGCGCTGGCTCCTCCGAAGTGTCCCGGAATCCTCCCTCAACAATCCTTATAAGCACTGATAAGCGCTGATTTATTTACCTTCCCTGGCTCCAGCGGGGGGCTCTGTTGCTCTCCGCACGGAGATAGGCGAAAATAGCACCTGCGCAGTAGAGAGGCCCAACAGCGATCGGCTATTTCCACCTATCTCCGAGCAGAGAGCCGATACTGTGCCTGCGCTGGAGCCGGGAAGGTAAATATTTACATCCCTGCTGTTCAGGGAGCTTTTTCACCACCGCCGTGGGACCGAGGAGGACAAGCGAAGCCTCAATAGGATCCGGAGGCTTCCCCCACCTGAGGTGAGTACCCCCCAGGGGAACTTTTTCTCATTACAGGTTTTCTTAAAGGGAAAGTGGTTATGTAAGAATTACAGATTGCCCAGCAAGCGCATGGTGAAACAGAATGCCTAGGAGTGTGTATGGGGCTGTAAGAGACCAAAAAGCCCTCTTATGCCTCGTTCACATTACACGTGTTGCCATCCGTATCTCGACAACACGTGCGGGAGGCAGACATACATAGACTGATGTTCTCACTGCATGCATTCAGTACTAATGCGGTGCGCGAATGCATGCTGCACGCAGGGCCGGCCCTAGACTTTTTGCCGCCTGAGGCAAATTTAGAAAAAATTGCCGCCCCCGCCCCACTCCCCGGTGGAGGGGTAGCGGGCAGGACGGGGGTATTAGGCCTAGCGGTGGGGGGGTCGGACCCCCCCCCCTCCCTCGCCTGGGTCCCCCGATCTGCGCTCCCCTTCAGCTTTAAATAGTTAAGAAGCAGCCCATAGTAAGAGGCACGGGCGGGGATCACTCACCTCTTCCGCGTTCCAGCGTGCGCTCCACTGACGTCGCTTCCTGCAACGCCGCCCACTATATTGTAAGTGGACGGCGTTGCAGGAAGTGACGTCAGAGGAGCGCACGCTGGAACGCAGAAAAGGTGAGTCTTCCCCGCCCGTGCCTCTTACTATGGGCTGCTTCTTAACTATTTAAAGCTGGAGGGGAGCGCAGATCGGGGGACCCAGGCGAGGGAGCCCCGTCCTGCCCTCTACCCCTCCAGCTTGGCGGCCGCCCCCCCCCCCCCCCCGCACCCACGGACGGGCGGGTGCCGCCCCTAGAAGTATGCCGCCTGAGGCAAAAGTTTCACCCCACCTCATGAGCGGGCCGGCCCTGGCTGCACGCATTTTTTCCCAAAATGCGCAGCTGACCCATTCACTTTCAGGGATTGGGATCAGCCACGCAACACATGCAAGCGCAGATGGCGTGCCTTCCGTACTCGTTGCGTTCCTATTGCACGACCATATGCATTTGATAATGTGAACGAGGCCTTACTATAATGCTATGCAAAGCAGAAGGTATTTGTGGTAATTCAGTTTGGAGTGAGTATATGAGGTGTCCCACAATGCATCTCTGCTGAATATGCAAATCATCCCGTTGTTGTCCCTGATAGCTAAACACACCTCCAGAACAACATGCATTCAAACCACACTGGTACTTTCTATCTTGATTTATTTTCCTTCATATTAACATCTGAAAATGATAAATGTATATAATTTAAAGAATAGGAATAAAGTTTACAGTCAATAAACACATGTTTCAGTAGAAAAAGACTTTTTATTATGTATTAAAATAAATCTGCACATCAGTCCTGAAAGAGGGACACATAAGGAAGAAAGAGGGACAGAGGGACAGGGTTCCCAAAGAGGGACTGTCCCTCCTAAAGAGGGACTGTTTGGAGGATTTGAAAAGTGACAATAACTCTGCAGTAATAGCAGCATTTTCCCAGTGATCAGATGATCGGCAACTTTATTATTAAGCACCTTTCTTGAGTTCCTGGGTATAGGTTCACTTTAATATTACAGTGAGTGTTTTGATACAGCCATTTCTTCTAGAGACTTCCCCTCCTCCTTGCGAAATACAACACACAATTATGTGGAAGGACTGGTATTTCCCCGCCTCTCTGTGGAGAAAGGAAGCACAGATAAGTTTCATTTCACAGTCACAACATTGTTATCGAGAATGGCAGCAGCTGCGATACAGCAGGAGCTGAAATGCTCTGTATGCTTTAACACTTACTCTGACCCCACCACATTGCCCTGTGGACATACCTTCTGCAAGCAATGTATCCAGAAGACCTTTCAGAACAGCTGTCAACGGTGTTGTCCAGAATGCAGAGGCAGACTTCCTCCAAACCTGGAGCTCCAAAGAAACACAAAAATGTGCAGCATCTTGGAGCACCTGACTTCCACCAAAACAAAGTCAGAGGGCCTTAAAAATGGATGTGCCTACTGTGAAGGTCTGGCTGAAAAACTGTGCCTGGACTGCGAGTCACCACTTTGCAAAGAACACCTGAAGAAGCACAGAGATTCTACACAGCACATTTTTACCGACCTCAACACCCCTCTCCAGAGCAGAAAATGTCCAGTCCACCAGGAACTCTTCAAGTTCTTCTGCACAGAAGATAAAACCACGATCTGTGCATCCTGCGGTCTTGTTGGAGGTCACAAACTACATGCAATTGAAAAGATATCCGACCTCTCCAATAAGGAGAAATCTGTGCTTAAAGTTCTAGAAGAAAAGCTGACCAGAAAGAAGACTGAAACAGAAAGAATGGTCGCCCTGGTAAGGAGCCACAAAGAAAATATCGTTGCAAGAACCGAGGGCTTGCGAAACCTGGTCACTGGGCTGATCGGAGACATGAAAAAAGAGTTAGAAGCTGTGGAGCACCAGACCTTGTGCAAAATCACCACTCAAGAAGAAGAAATAGTTGATCAAGCATTTCTAGTTATTAAAATCCTGGAAAGACAGATGTCAGAACTCAACATTCAGATAAAAGAGATCCAAAACCTGTGCAACTCCACAGATCCGCTCACAATTCTAGAAAGAAAGTCCTCAAACGTTGAGAAAGCAAACGCTTTAATAATCGCAGAAGACAACCTGTCCGTCAGAGAACTGGATATCGGGATGATTTTGGTCAGCTTACAGTCCACTCTCCGCACGTTTACAAAAATCTTGCCATCACTCCTAAACAAACGTGGATTCACCACTCAAGATGTCACCTCGCAGCTGCTTCCTATAAACCAAATCACCAAAAACATACCACCACATTCAGTACTTACTTTGGAAGGCCAGAACCTTGATGGCCCTCAAACAGCAGTCTGTGCATCAACATTGTCTTCAGGTCAGCATTACTGGGAAGTGGAAATTAGTGACGAGCCTGGGTGGGCTGTGGGCGTGTCCTATCACAAAGAACGTTATGAAGGACTTGGATATGACCCAGACTCTTGGTGTTTCCAGTTGGCAGATGACATGCAATACAAAGCTGTACATGACAGTCAGGAGGTGACGGTGGGGACAGATGCTCCTGTAAAAGTCTTGGCGGTGTACGTGGATTATGAAAGCGGCAACGTGTCTTTTTACCAGTTGTCCGATTCCATAAAACACCTGTGCTCGATGCATGCCAAGTTCAGCCATCCCCTCCATGTTGTCACACATGTGCAGCACGGAGGCTGGATACGGATAAAGAAATAAGCTGGCTATGGACAATCCATGCAATAGCCAACCACCTTGAAGGGAACCAAGCACCACTTTTGTTTCCTGGTTTCTAATAGCTATAGGAGTTGCCATGTTCCCCCTCCCCTTCCAGCTGCCCATTATTTATCCAGGGGAAGGTTTGAAGATAGCATCTGTGACTTCTATAAGCTCTTTGAAGCACAGTGTCTAATCTACACCCCCCTCTCCCCCAATCAAAAGCTTTTTGTTTGCTCTCTGCTAATTTGTGCCATAAAATAACTACATCAGTCCTTATCAGCCTGAAATCTCTGGGGTCGGGCAGACCTCGGAAGTAGGCTAATAAACCCTCTGCTAAACTTTTAAATGTAAAAAGAAGAGGTAAAATGTATTTTTTTAATTAAAGAACCCCATTGTTGGCATGCATATTAAATGTGCTATTGAGATGCCCTGGGTGCTAAAAATGCTGCTTGGTTTACTATAAGGGCATTACAGCTCATGACTATCACTGAGTAAGTGATAGAAATGGCCAATGAGATTACAGTAACTCTGGCTAGCATGCAAATGTGTGCATATTGTAGGCAGTTTGGCTTTGAACCAGTCCAGATAGTAAGGAATGGTATTCATTTAGCCTAGTTCCCAGCTGCATAGAATATGCATTCAATTTGCATATAGACTGTAATATCTCATTGAACGTCCCTACTGAGCAATGAACGAAGTGTGCATGTGTGTGTTCATTGCTATGGAAGAGGAACCGAGGATGATAAAGGAATCTCACTTAAAAGCACAGATCTAATAATAGAATCTAATTATTTAGTAACCAGAGAATTGGAAAGATACCTTTTGGGTGAAGGGAGGTTTCTGCAACTAAAATTCATGTCTTATGATCACGTGACCAAATGTCCTGAGTGAGCTCAAGTGCGTACACATATTCAATTTTTATTGGCCACTGGGTGCCTAATTTTACCACTTCCATGTAGTGTGAGAGCTTAGCTACACAATTTGTTCAAAATTCTGTTCTCAACGTCTGTTGGTATACTACATAGAAATGGTAAAAATTGGCCAATCAAAATTGGATGTCTGCACACACCCTTAAAGTGACCACAGACACTGCAATTTTTAGCAAACAATCTTATTTTTAATACGATCATTCAGATCGAAAGAAAAGACCCCATTTGGTCCAAAGGACGAGCATACCTATGAAAAATCCATCATCCCCATCAATCAAATGATCACTATTGTGATCATTTAGGATCAATAGGGCCCGCCAGCTTCTATGTTGCCTTTTAATCTGATCTGAATAATCTGATCGAAAATCTGATCGTTCATTCAAGATTGTACCATTGATGGGCATCTTTAGGCCTCTTTCACACTATACGCGAAAACATGGATGCTTTTTGACTGATCAGTTGTTTCATAGCATTACATTGTAAAAAAGCTTTCAGTTAAAACGCATACAATGTGAACTGAGCCATAGGGAAACCTGGACATTACCTTCACCTGGGCTGCACATCACACATCTTCCGTGCGAAAGTACTGCGAGATAAGCTAGTCGCGCCACCCACGGTACTCCAGTAGCGTGACCGTTACCATAGTAACAGGTGTGCTACTAGAATACCACGGCTTGCGCTACTAGTTTATCTCGTAGTACTTACGCAGGGAAGAAACAGTAATATTGCCATGTGCTGTGTGTGTATGGTAATATTACTGATGTTTCATGAATGAACCCCTTTGTGTTTTGCTTATGTTGTCTGCAGGGAGCTCACTTTCTAATAATCAATTATCAAGTATAATGGGCTTTGGGTTAAGGGGGTTGTAATTTTGTGGCCAGGTACTGCTGTTGTCTATCGTTGTCTTTTCAGGTGAGAAGAACCTGTTGTTAAGGGAAATGTCCAGTGTGCTGGTTGTCAGGCAGAAGTCTTAAGCAGGCAAACCACACAAGACCAAGAGCTCAAAATACTGCACCAGACCATTGAAGGCTTATCAGTATAAATCACTTTTGTTAACCCATCAATTCACATAAAAACATCAACTGATTAGCCTTCTATGGTCTGGTGCGGTATTTTGACCTCTTCGTCTTCAGATTTGGTTTATATAGTGTACTGTACTGTACAGGTCATTATGTACAACCATGGTATTTTGAATGTGTACCTGGGTTTAAAGTGAATGGGAACCACATTTTAAAAAAAAATGAAGCAAACACTTACCGGTACCTAAGGAGAGGGAAAGCTCTGGGTCGTATAGAGCCTTCCGTCTCCTCTCTCTGGGCTCTCTATCCTGTGCTGGCTCCCACCCGTTTCAATCCCCCGCCGAAAGGGTACTTGGAAGTGTTCGGGAGCCGTGTCCTCCTGAAGACGTGCGGCTCCATCCTGCACAGGCGTGATCGTGCAAGAGAGCGTGCTTGTGCAGGCGCAGTACAGGGCCGCCCTTCTTCAGGAACACTCAGGCTCCCTGAAGACTTCCGAAGCCTCCTGCGGCCGGGTAAAGCAGTATTTGACTAATTTAGTCAAATACTGTTACCGGGCGAGCCAGCACAGGAACAAGGGGACCAGAAGAGGAGCGGGAAGGCTCTATAGGACCCAGAGCCTATCCTCTCCTTGGGTAGGTATCTGTTTCATTTTTTTTAAATGCAGTTCCCATTCACTTTAAAGAGGAACTGTAAACAAGGATTGAACTTCATCCCAATTAGTAGCTGATATCCCCTTTCCCATGAGGAATCTTTTCCTTTTCTCAAATAGATCAGAGACCTCTATATAGCTGATATTGTGGTGAAACTCCTCCCACAGTGTGATGTCGTGACCATGGTCCTGACAGTCCTGACTGCGAACCTTGTTGCATTGGGGGAAATAATGTCTGTTTACAACTGCCAAGCAAGCAGTTTGCGGAATGTTCGATTACTGAGAATTCTATGCACAGACATCACCTGGCAGGACTAAGGATGTCGCCACCTGCAATCATTTTCAGAATTCTGAATTCAGGGTGCGAAAAGATTTTACAATGGGGAAACTCTAAACTCTAGATAAAAACATTTATAAGTATTGTAAAAAATAAATAAAAAGTAAGCAATTTTATTCATTACGTTATTTTACGACAGTTCTAATATTATGTTTAATATGATGGTGCGTATCCAAATTTTGTTGCATTTAGTCTTGGTTGGAAATTCCCTATAGATCGACTTTGCTGATTATGAAAGAATATATACAAAAATAAATATTATTTGTTGATTATCAGCTGACCAAACTTGTTTAAATGTCATATCTGTCGACTTGACGCAGCCCGTTATAATTTGATGGTTTTATTTGTGATCATTCTGGTTGGTTTTTAAAATGTAAACCCCAATAAAGGGCAACGGTCATTTTTATCTCACTTCTATTGTCCAAGTGTTTTATTCATTTTTAACCAAAATTATGGCTTGTTTGTTTTGGGGGTGGGTATGTTGGCCTGTGCAGCACTATGTACACGTGCTATATTCTTGTATGAGAGAGTCCTTATGGGCCCTTTTCCACTAGCGGCGTTTGCGATGCTGAATCGCAAAATCGCAAACCGCTAGCGATTTTGAAATCGCTACGGTTTTCTTTTTAACATAGGAATCGCGGTAGGTAATTTCCACTACCGCGATTCGTTTTTGACTCAAACGCGATCGCACCGCGGAGCGATCTTTGCCGCGATTTTGCTATGCAGTGCATTGCATAGCAAAATCGTGAACGCAATCGCCGGGAAGTTTCCTGCACTTGCGATTCAGCAATCGCTAGCGTTTAGCGCGAACGCTAGCGATTGCTAGTGGAAAAGGGCCCTAACAGTTGTCTTGGCCAAATGACATCTAGCACGTGCACCTAGATCTAGCATGTGTACACCAAGATTTTGTTCATGCAGACAGCTGAACTACATAGTTCACCTGGGGACTGACCCCCCAGTTGTTGCAGTAATAGGCTGCTGAATGGAATCATTCACACAAGCAGTTGAAGCTGGCAAATAACTGGCAGCAAAATATCACATGGTTGAAAACCACCGTGCCTCATGTTCAGGCATGCATGTAATAAAGACGACAGGAAATTTTGGCGCCGGACAAAACTGAAAAACTGCTTACTCTGCTCCTGCAAATGTCCTGGTGGCGTTACTATTCCCCCTCCAGGCCACCATGGACTGAGGGAAGACGGATTTCAGCTGCCAGCTATTGCTGGCCGGCCGAATGATGCTGTTTTTAATAGTAGTGTTGCTCTCCACAGCCTCGTGATCAAGGGTAACCCGTGATCACAAGCTGTTTTTCCTGATCACAAGGTCGGATTTCGAATTCGTGATCGCCTCTCGATCACGGATTTAGTTCCGAATGCACTTGTGATCGTGGTCCAAATCCGGCTGGTGATCACGGATTTGGCCTTACATGATATAAACACCATTTGCAGAATATCTTAAGTAGAACAGTGGGAATAAGGGGAATGTTTTATTTTTTTTTTTCAAAAAGACCTTATAGTTTTTGAGAAAATCACCTTTTCACCTACCCCAGCACGAGTATCTACGTCCCTGTATTTACATAAATATAAACAAATACAAACACTTGGTTCTGTTTCTATTTTTAGAACACACTAACTCTGTATCTCCATCTTGTGGCCAAAAAGTAAAACCACATCCAAATACCCTATTATACACCTTCCCATAGAAAAATTAAATACATTTTCATTATTTTTAAAAACCCTTCGAGGTGAAATGGTTTTAAAGTTCCAAAGGAAAAAAATAGTATTATAATAGTAATAGAATATTATATAGTATTATAATATAATAGCATAGTGCTCCACTGAAAAGCAAGCATCAAACGCTAAGTGATTAGCGTCTGACGCTTGCTTTTCAGTGGAGTGCAGACACTAGAATGGAGGAGGTGGGGAAGTGTGCGTACTTCTGCCCGTAATTATGCACCCGGCAGAAGCAAAGACTATCTGAGTTAAAGGTCAGCCAAGTCGCCAGGACACCGGGAGGTATAGGAGATCGGTGGCTGACTGGGGGAAACAAGAGGCACAGTAAGTATCCACTTTTAACCCCCTAAGCCAGTGATGGCTAACCTTGGCACTCCAACTATGGTGGAACTACAAGTCCCATGAGGCATTGCAATACTCTGTCAGCTCTAAGCATAACTCGGGGAGGCAGAGGCATGATGGGATTTGCAGTATTGTCACAGCTGGAGTGCCAAGGTTAGCCATCACTGCCCTAAGCACTGCATCCAACATTTTAAAAGCACACTAAGAACAGCAACAACCAAAAAACATTGTCTGTACTTATGTCCAAATCCAGAGTTGGAGGAAAATCATTTATCCACATTTCACCTTGTTTAACACAGGACTCAACTTCCAATCTCCGGGAACCTGTTTGTAAGTAGTGGAATGCCTGTGCATGTACAGTATGTGTGTTTTTTCATGATTTCACATTTAAGGTATAAAAAATAAAGGAGGAAAAGAGTACATTCCCCCCAGGACATCGTTGTATCCTGCCAAGGTTTAAAGCATTCATTCACAAGCCGTCTGCACCTTTGCTGGGAATGCACAGCTAGAGACTGTGGTAAAAGGGTGTGTTCACAGAGTACACAACCAAGATTAATAAACAGAAGTGTGGCTTCTCTAGACTTCCTTCAGACATGCTTACATTAAGGCCTCTTTTCCATGGACAGTTGATAGGCAGTGAAATGCCTCTCAAACTCTCACAACTGCTCACTGCTCCCTGGGCCGCCACCAGAAATTTTGGGGCCCCTCACACATCATCAGGCCTGCCCCCCCCCCGGGCCCACCCACTGGTTGCTGTGCCCACCCACTAGACACCCTACCTCTGTGTCCGTGCGTGAAGTTCACTGCGCGAAAAATGTGCATGGTTGCGACACTGAAGAAAGCGGCATGCACAGCATGATGTGGCAAAAAAGTGGGTGTGGCCATGGCATGTTGTGGGTGGGGCCAAATACTAGCAAAATACAGGTAGTCCCCAGTTAACAAATGAGATGGGGACTTGTAGGTCTGTTCTTATCCTTAATCCGTTCTCTTTTGTCCCCCTCTTTTCTTCCTGTGTCTCTTTTGTCCCCCTCTGTCTCACCTCAGTTTGTGCCTCTTTTTTGTCCCTCTGTGTGAACTCATGTTCCAGTCTCATCTCTTTTCTTCCTGTGCCTCTTTTGTTCGCCTCTGTTCCCCCTGTGCCTTTTATCCCCCTGTGTTACCTCTTGTCCCCTTCTGTCTCAGCTCGTCCCCCTGCCCTAGCCAGGTATAGGTGCCCTCCATATATGTAGCAAGGTATAGGTTGCAACCAGTATAAGTAGCCAGCTATAGGTGGAGCCCCAGTATAGGTAGCCTGGTGTAGATGCCCCCAGTATAGGTAGCCTGGTATAGCTGGTGCCAGAGTGTAGGCCAGGAAGATACAGGTGCCCCAGTATAGGTATTCAACTATAGGTGGTGCCTCGGTATAGGTAGCTTGGTATAGTTGCCCCCAGTATAGGTAGCCTGTTATGGGTGGTGCACCAGTATAGGTTAGCCAGGTACAGGTGCCCCTAGTATAGGTCGCAAGCTATAGGCACCCCAGTATTAGTAGCCAAGTATAGGTGGTGTCCCAGTATAGGTAGCCAGGTACAGGTGGTGCCCTCAGTAAAGGTAGCCAAGTATAGGTGGTGCCCCAGTATAGGTAGCCAGGTATAGGTGGTGCCCCAGTATACGTAGCTAGGTATAGGAGGTCCCAGCCCCAGTATAGGTAGCCAGGTGCAGGTGGTTGCCCAGTATAGGTAGCCTGTATCCAGATATAGGTGGTGCCACAATATAGAAAGTTCGCTGTACCGGGCGCACTCATCTGCTTCCCACTTTCAAGCGCTGATGTCACTCTTCTCTTAAAGGAATACTATCGATGTATGCATTTATTTTTAAATGCTGTATGTTGTAGCACACATTAGGGCAAGTACTAGGAGCAATTTGATTCCTCACACAGCTGTTCCTCTCAGCTGTAAAATCCTCCGTCGTCAGTGTTGGATACAAAATGTATCTAAATACTGACGGCTCCCAGAGGGCTAGACCATATCTCTGCACAGGGGAGTTGCTATCAACTCCTCAGTTTATAGTTTAATTATCACCTTGCTGAAAGAATGTTATTGATATGGTGGTAAGGGGTTAAAGATTCTAGCAATGTGTGTTTATTATCTTTGATTCTCTTGACTGATAAAGATACTAATAATGCTAATTGTAGACAGTGGTCTGCCCCTCTCAGCAGCTTGTAAAGTGGATGCAGCCTGGAGTGAATCACCTCAAGCAGGCAGCCAGTCTGAGTGTAAACACAGACTCGTGGTATAGCTAGTTATATTCCAGCAATATTACAGCTCATTTAGTTACCTGTTACCACCTCAGATCAGCCTATTTCTCCTCATGTCTGCTGCATGCTGTGAGTGACACAGTGAAATATATTTGTGAGCTGTGTGACAGAGTAACCAAGCAGCTCAGGGTGACCCAAACTACTATAAGCTGTGTGAGAAATGAATTTTTAAGCAAGGATAGTGAGAGAGAGACTTGGGTGAATAAATAAAGTGCCCCTAGCACTAGTGGTAATGTGTACACTAATATAGAGTATTAAAAAAAAGTCGTTTCAATCGATAGTATTCCTTTAATGCTGGAACGCGGTTTGCTGGTTAGTGAGCCACAGGCCTGCAGCCAACACATGCGGCCCTTCAAGCAATTTGGGGGGGGGCCTGGGCCCCCAGAAGCCCGGGGCCCCTCACTGCAGTGTCAGCTGTCCCCCCTGATGGCTGCCTTGCTGCTCCCTGATAACTGCTTGCTGCTCACACACTGTAGATGCCTGGAGAGCGTGTATAACAGGTCAAACCAACCTGTAACTGAAGCCGGTGCCTTGTCCCAGCTCCCACGGCTTTAGGTAATACCCAGACAAACACAAGAGACGGCACACCACTGGCTGCAAACAATTTTGCTGTATTGGATCAAGTACACTACATGTTACGGATCTTTACATCCTTCCTCAGGTGTCAAACAGCAAATGAAACATACACCATTATATATCATCAGGTGAGCAACCACACCCATCATGGCTAACTCCACCCTCCCCCATAATCACCAATGTCCATCCCTCACAGAAATCTTTGCGGTCATTTGGCACTCCCACAGGCTACCACTGATACATAGAACAAACTGACCGTCATTCAGGCACTTCCAACGATGGACTGCCACTACTCCACCTAAAAAATGACATGCAATAAAAAGATAACATGTATAGACTGGCAACATTATATCAGCATCTTAGAATTATGCAATGTACAAACATCTTATGTAAAAAACATCTTTTATAAAAAACATTTGAGAGGTAACCTCTCATTCATACCTCTCGGGGCTACTACATCCAACATGTGTATCCATCTGGATTCTTTTTGTTTTAGTAATTTCTCTAGATCACTCCCTCTATTCGATGGATTTAATGCCTCCAGAACACACCATCCACCACCAAATTGTATTGTAAGCCCACAGATCAGACAGTTGCGACATGATAGCCATCATAATTGCCATGTAGTCAAGGCTATACCGAGGGGGCAGTTCCTTAGGGCCAGACGTATCTGCACTAATATTGATGACTATGATCGGGCTAGCCAGTCCATTTGCACTAAGTTCAAACAGAAAGGGTATGAGGTCTCTAAAATCGAAAGGATCAGACAGGGGGTGCGAGCCATTGATAGGTTTACCTTATTACCTAGATCTCCCAGAGAGAGCAGTTCCAAGGGAATACCATTAGTCACCAATTTGGGGAAAAATACCAGATTAATTAAAGAGTCCATACGTAGATTTTGGCCCCTGTTAAGTACTGACAAAGAGATTGGGACACTATTTAAAGAGGAGCCCTTATTTTCGATTAGGAGGGGTAGGACCATTCAGGACGGCGTTAGACATACGGACACCGCCCCCAGGACAGAAGAGTTGAGCACAGGTAAAGCAGGGACACATCCGTGTCTCAATTGTAATGTATGCAGTGGCATCATTAAGGGGGAGGCGGTGTGTCACCCACACACTGGGCGCAAAATAACCATCAAAGGTAGACATTATTGTTGTACACCTTGGGCTATCTATGGGCTTAAATGTCCATGCGGGCTAATGTATGTGGGTGAGACCACGAGAGCAGTGAGGACCAGGATACAGGAGCATAAGAGGGCTATCAGCAAATATGCTGAAGGTGAGCGAAAAAGTTATGACACATCGGTGGCAAGACACTTTGCTGCTATGGGACACAGCGCAGCACAGCTGAGATGGTGTGTTCTGGAGGCATTAAATCCATCGAATAGAGGGAGTGATCTAGAGAAATTACTAAAACAAAAAGAATCCAGATGGATACACATGTTGGATGTAGTAGCCCCGAGAGGTATGAATGAGAGGTTACCTCTCAAATGTTTTTTATAAAAGATGTTTTTTACATAAGATGTTTGTACATTGCATAATTCTAAGATGCTGATATAATGTTGCCAGTCTATACATGTTATCTTTTTATTGCATGTCATTTTTTAGGTGGAGTAGTGGCAGTCCATCGTTGGAAGTGCCTGAATGACGGTCAGTTTGTTCTATGTATCAGTGGTAGCCTGTGGGAGTGCCAAATGACCGCAAAGATTTCTGTGAGGGATGGACATTGGTGATTATGGGGGAGGGTGGAGTTAGCCATGATGGGTGTGGTTGCTCACCTGATGATATATAATGGTGTATGTTTCATTTGCTGTTTGACACCTGAGGAAGGATGTAAAGATCCGTAACATGTAGTGTACTTGATCCAATACAGCAAAATTGTTTGCAGCCAGTGGTGTGCCGTCTCTTGTGTTTAACTGCTTGCTGCTGCCTGATAACTACTCACTGCTGCCTGGTAACTGCTTGATGAGCACAGTTCAACTGTCTGTGGAAAAGAGGCCAAACTGTAGCAAACATCCTTGCTTGTGGGGATGGTCAATGAGATGCAAATAATTTTGAGTTGATGCAAGATTATGCAAAATGTGTATGACAATTTATGCAACTTGAAAATGGACTAATCAAACACTGCTGAGGTAAAACTGGATCAATCCATTTTCAAGCTGCATAAATGTGCATACAAAATTAGCATAATCCTGCATCAACTTGAATTATTTGCATCTCATCTATCCTCCCTACTTGCCAGAACCATTTTGCTGTTCTGTTCTAATTAATACATCTGAATGACACAGTATTTATATTTGCAAAAAAACTCTCTGTACCTCCTTCTTATGTTCAAATGTTTATAAGCTGTGTGTACCAACATCTGGTCAGTATACAGGAATAGAGTCTGAAGAAGGATTCTTTTACATTGCAAATCTCAGTTCCTATTTTGAGATTTTCACTGCATGCTAGCAACACAAGAAGTACAACATAGAAAAAAAAAACACATGTAGGACTTTTTTTTTTTTAATCACATCAAAATAGGAATCGCATGTAGCGTTGGTGCTGGTTCACACTGCAAGGGCTTTTTCTAAGCACTTGTGATTTAAAAAGCTCTTGCTAATGTAATGCTAGGAGTTTATTCATAACATCTGTAAGAGTCGCCCTTTCCTGACCTCTGCCACCACCAAACTCTTCATCCATGCCCTCATAATTTCCCGCCTCGACTACTGCAATGCCCTTCTGTCCGGTCTCCCTACGACCCGAATAGCCCCACTGCAGTCCATCATGAATGCGGCAGACAGAATTATCCACTCCTCCCATCGCTCCACCAGGGCGGCTGTCCTCCGTGAATCCCTCCACTGGCTTCCTATCCAGTCCAGAATCAGATTCAAGATATTGTGTCTGACCTACAAATCTGGCCACAAAACCTGTCCAACCTACATTTCCAATCTTGTCCCCTGCATCACCCAGTCCCATGCATGCCTCCAGGACTTCTTAAGAGCTGCTCCAACACTATGGAACTCCCTACCTCCACCCATTAGGGCAGCCCCCTCCTTCAACACCTTCAAGAAGGCCCTCAAAACTCACCTTTTTCACTCTGGCTTACCACCCCTCATAATTGCTCTAAACCCGCAGCTGAACTCTGGTCCCTTACCTCTTGTTTCCCTACCTCTCCCTCTAGATTGTAAGCCTTTGGGCAGGGTCCTCCTCCTTGTGTGTCCTACCTGATCTGGCACCTCCATTACTGTGAACCCATGCTATGCATTTGAGTGATCCTAACTTGCCTAATCTCCATGCTCCATCCAGTGACTGACTAAGCATTACCTTATGGCCATACTGTGCTGTGAGATCTGGGTTTTTTTTTGTATTCCTGTATTATCATATTGCTGTATGTCACCCCTAAATATTGTCTGTAACCTAAACTAATGTCCAGCGCTGCGTAATATGTTGGCACTTTATAAATACAATAAATAAATAATTTATTCTCACTTGAGCCTTGTCCCCCAATACTGCATTAGCAAGAGCTTTTCAAACCACAAGCGCTTAAAAAGCACTGGCAGTGAACCAAGAGCCCGAAGGCCGATTAGCTGAAAGATTACTCATTTTATTTGAAGTTGGCCAATAAATGGTGTATGCATGTTGGGTTGATGTGGCTCTGTAAAATTTAAAGCAATGGGTTTGCTATACACCAGCGGTTCTGGATGCTAGCGTGGCTTCAGGGGCATAAAGAGATAATTTGCATATTCATTAGTGGTGCATTGTGGGTAACCACAGATGTTCATTTAAAGCTGAATTATTGCAAATAACTTCTGTTTTAAAGGAAATGCCAGGCAAACTAAAGTAGGCAAGTTCTACTTACCTGGGGCTTCCTCCAGCCCCTTGCAGCCGACATGTCCCTCGCCGCAGCTCTGCTCCCAGCCCGGGGTCCCCGCCGGTGTAGAGGCTGACGTCGAGGTCGTCCTCTACTGCGTTTGCGCGAGAGCCACTGTCTTCACTCCACTGATTCACTTGCACGTGGGCTGGAGTGTTCTGAACAGGCGCAAAACTACCAAGCCTGCGCAGAATACTCCAGCTCATGTGCGAGTGATTGACAGCGGTCGGCCTCTGCACCGGCAGAGACCCCGGGCTTGTGGCTGGGAGCAGGGCTGCGGCGGGTGACATGTCGGCTGCAAGGGGCTGGAGGAAGCCCCGGTTAAGTAAAGCTTGCCTACATTAATTTGCCTGACATTTCCTTTAATGCTGGGAATACACAGCTCGATTCTGAGTCATTTATATGGCTCGATAGATAATTTCCAACACGTCCTAATGCTTTGCTGCTCGATTTAGCATTGAGCACAATGGAGAAAGGTAAGTAAAACGAGCGGAAGAGAATCGCCTGCAGAATCGAGCAGGGAATCGATCGAGCAGGAGAATCAAGCTGCAAAACCGAGCAGTGTATGCCCAGCATAAGGTGGCAAAACACACCAATAAATGGTATCATCCTGATTCAAAACTTCCTGCTAATATAAACTGTGGTGGATCACTGCATAATGTTATCCATCAGAGCTTTGAAACAGGATGATACAATTTATTGGCTGACTTTAAAAGGTCCAAAGAGTTAAGCCTTCAGTCTGAGGAAGGTATTACTATATAATGAAAGCTTACTCTTTGAATCTTTTAAAGCCAGCCAATAAATGGTAACATCCTGATCCAAAACTTTCCATCAGTAGAAATAAAAACACTCGCTTTTAGAAGAGTTAAGAGCTTAAGAGATCTTGCTGGGGATAGAGAACGTTCACTTCCTGCCTCGAGCCAATCACGCGAACAACAAAGACATGAGCATTTGGGGCTGTTCCATCAGTCGCTGGCCTATGGCCATGCTTGGAAGGAAACGCAACTGGAATCATTTGACATGTCTACAAAATCACAGTTGCTGCAGGCCGACATACCAAAAAGTAAAGTGATTTTACATTACACATTTGTAGCAAAAACTTGTACAGGAGACGAAAAAGGAGAGCCCACATGTTGTAATTCAGGCGTTGAGTAGTTAAAGTGAAAAAAAAATATACTCACAAACAAGGGTTACCAATCAGGTAACCACTGTATATTTAGGTGGGGAGATTAGATCTGACCCCACTCAGGTTAACCTCCTGGGCGATAATCCCGAGCTGAGCTCGGGGTAAGCCGCCGCAGAGGATTTCTCAGCCCCTGGTGGGCCGATTTCCATACTTCTTGCTTTGTTACACTTTTAGCACTTAGCACTTGTAGCACTTTGCTAGCTGCGTGTACAAGCCGATCGCCGCCGCTCCGCGGCAATTTGCCGTTACCCGCCGCGTTAGAGCCCCCCCCGAGACCCTGTGCGCAGCCTGGCCAATCACCACCAGGCTGCGCTAAGGGGTGGATCGGGACTCCGCCAGACGCCATGACGTGGATGACGTCATCCCGATCGTTGCCATGGCGATGGGGAACGGGACGGGATTTCCTGTTTGCTCTGATCTGACGGGATTTCCTGTTTGCTCTGATCGCCGGAGGCGATCGGAAGGGGTGGGGGGATGCCGCTGCACAGCAGCTATCATGTAGCTAGCGCTAGGCTAGCTACATGATTAAAATATATATATATTGCTGCATCGCCTCCCTGGCGATTTTATTGTATCACCAGGGAGGTTAAGAAATCACTCTCTGTATATAGGAAAAAAGCAGGGTTGCACACCTCCACCAAGGGTGGACTATATTATGAACTATAGTAGAAACTGAGTGCAAAATATATTTAAAAAAATTAAAAAAAAAGTTTACAAAAAGAGGAAGGAGTGGTGGACTTACCTCAAACAATTATGTTGATTTTTGTCAACAAGTAGCTTTATTCAAATACTCCACAGTGCAACACGTTTCACATGTACAATTTTGCTTCATCAGGCAGTAACTGGAGCAATCATATGTCAGTCTGGAATCCAAGTCCACCACTACCTCCTCTTTTAAATGTTTTTTAATATATTTTACACTTGACTGGTGCTTCTGTTCCTACTTACGACTCATTTTTAGTAAAAGCATAGTAAACAACATGCAATAAAATCAGCCTGTGAACACACAGAGCAATGCTTCCAACTAATACCAAGGGGAAGATTTGATTGTCTTGACTGAACCTACCTGTGATCTTCTACTTCAACGGGAACAACAAAATCGGGGCATGCACACACTCAAGCTCCAGATGAGGCAGTATTTACATACATTAACACTAAATATTAACTATGCATGTAAACATTTTCTTAAAGCTTTGTAGTTTCTGCAAAATAAAAACAGCTGCAGGAGTAATCCATAGATCCTCAGTGACTGAAAGCTGCCTGCTTACACTGAGTCAGCTTGAAACACTGGCCCCTTTGGTCACATGGAACATGCAGGAGTGATTGCGCTCTCAGCTGAAGTCCCGCCTCTCTGCAGATTCATAACCTATCATAGCTTCAGACTGAATAGGACATGAGGCGTTAGAAGGCAGGCAGCGTTTTCTAAGGACCTGAGAACTGATGCAGAACATATATTCCTTTCTTTTTTGTGAACAGATCAATTTTGAATAAATGTTCTAGAAAACCGTGGCTAAACTTGGGCTTAAAGGGAAGGTTCAGGGAAACCTGTAAAAAAATAAAAATCCCTATCCACTTACCTGGGGCTTCCTCCAGCCCGTGGCAGGCAGGAGGTGCCCTCGCCGCCGCTCCGCAGGCTCCCGGTGGCCGACCCGACCTGCCCAGGCCGGCTGCCAGGTCGGGCTCTTCTGCGCTCCAAGGACGGGCTCTTCTGCGTCCCACGCGGGCGCGCTGACGTCATCGGACGTCCTCCGGGCTGTACTGCGCATGCGCAGAACTACTGCGCCTGCGCAGTACAGCCCGGAGGACGTCCGATGACGTCAGCGCGCCCGCGTGGGACGCAGAAGAGCCCGTCCTTGGAGCGCAGAAGAGCCCGACCTGGCAGCCGGCCTGGCCAGGTCGGGTCGGCCACCGAAGACGACCGGAAGCCTCTGGAGCGGCGGCGAGGGCACCTCCTGCCTGCCACGGGCTGGAGGAAGCCCCAGGTAAGTGGATAGGGATTTTTATTTTTTTACAGGTTTCCCTGAACCTTTCCTTTAAAGAGTCTGAAGCAATATTAAAAATGGCTTTTTAGCTAATATTTAGTAGCGGCATAAGAGGGGTCTTTACCCCTTAAACCCGCCCCCCCCCCCCCCCCCCCGCTACCTCCGGGGAGCGCTTCCGTGTGAGGCAGGCCTATGCGCTGCAGCCCTGCCTCACACACGTCTATCAGCGGCGGATCTCCGCCTCTCCCCCGCCCCTCTCAGTCTGCCTTCGCTAAGAGGGGCAGGGGAGAGGCGAAGATCCGCTGCTGACAGACGCGTGTGAGATTTAACACACACAAGCAATAGAACACAGCAGTACATGCATCCAGCTACATTTGAAATTGGTCAGCAGGTGCTCGTCAGCCAATCAGGATGCACTGTCATACACCCTTTACCTGCCATACCACATCTAGCAGCCATTAGCATTCAGGTGGGAGGCTTCAGTTGGACGCCATCGCAAGTTTGCGTCGCTAGCAGGACCGCCCCGTGCAGGCATCCCTCCCACAGGGGTCCCTCCCTAACCGCTCACCTGTCCGCCATGTCCTAGAGCTGAAAGAAAAAGTTTAAAAACACACGATTGGTTCACACGATGGCCAGGGGCCCCGGACCCCTCTCACTGGCTGGGGCCCCAAGGCCAACACGCGATACCTGGAGGGGAGTGCAGACGCGTGTGAGGCAGGGCTGCAGCTCATAGCTCTGCCTCACACGGAAGCGCACAGGGGCAGCAAAATCCACAACCAAGAAAGTCGTGGATTTTGCAGGGGGGATTTGGGGGGTAAAGACCCCTCGTTATGCTGCGGGACAGCGGCATTTTAGCAGGGGCAAACATGCCCCTGCTGAATATAAGGTAAAACGCCATTTTTAATATGGCTTCAGACTCTCTTTAAAGGACACCTAAACAGAGAGGGATATTATAGCTGCCTTATTTATTTCCTTCTACCAGTCTTGCTGATCTTTCATGCATCAGTAGTGTCTATATTACATGCCTGAAACAAGCATGCAGGGGGGAGCCTTGTCTTGCACCCCTCCCTCTCCAAACACCCCCCCCCCCCTTCCCACTGGCGTGCCACCTGCCGCTAATTCACAGACCTCAAATCAGTGGGGATCAGAAGACAAGGAAGACAGCACATGGTGCACGCGGAGGACTACAAATATGGAAGTGCCGTCACGGGCCACTTCCGCATTTAAAGATCACAGCGCAACTGCCATGCGCCTCTCCTGTCTTCTGATCACTGCTGATCCAGGGCCGGGCCGAGGCATAGGCTGGAGAGGCTCCAGCCTCAGGGCGCAGTGTAGGAGGGGGCGCACAATTCATTCAGCTGTCATTCCTAATTGTGTTTGTAATTGTGTTTCAGAAAGAAATAAGAAAAGGGGATACATAGCAGTGACTGCAAGTCAGATAACTAGATATTAAGGTATTGGGGAGGTTGTGGGCCCTGTGGCGCCTCTAAGTCTAATAGCAATCAGTGAGTGACAGCTGGAGTGGAGGGATGGAGGGGCGCACTTTGGTGTCTCAGCCTTGGGTGCTGGAGGACCTTGTCCCGCCTCTGTGCTGATCTGTGAATTAGTGGCAGGCAGTGCAGCAGGGGAGGGAGGCTACCTGTACAGAGTGGAGGGAGTTATATCTTAGTAGAGGCTACCTGTCCTGGGGGGGGGGGGGGGGGGGAGACTACCTATACTGAGACAAGAGCGGTTACCTATACTGAGGGCAGGCGGGGCACCTAAGCTGAGTGGAGGCGTACAAGAGGAATCGGCGCAGGAGACTTGGGCGCAGGATAAAGCCGGTATTTGGCTGATCCTGCTGCTGCACACGTCCCAGCCCTATTAAATACTATTCCCCCTCCAGGCCGCCATGGATGGTAGGGAATGAAATAATTCGGCTTCCAGCAATTGCTGGAGGCCAATTATAGTGTTTTATAAGTAACTTCAGCTCAGTCTTCTGACGGCGCTGAAGTTACTCACTGCTGCGCCCAAGTCTCCTGCGCTGGAATGAAAGTGTTCGGAGTGGAGGGAAGATACCTTTTGGGGGCTACCTATACTGACAAGACAGACTACATATGCTGAGGAGAGTAAAGGCTACCTAGCCAAGGGGGCTACATTGGATACCTATACTTAAAGAGAAACTCCAACCAAGAATTTAACTTTATCCCAATCAGTAGCTGATACCCCCTTTTACATGAGAAATCTATTGCTTTTCACAAACAGACCATCAGGGGGCGCTGTATGATTGATATTGTGGTGAAACCCCTCCCACAAGAAGCTCTGAGGACCGCGGTACTTTTGACAGTTTGCCATAATGTAACAATGTTCACAGACAGGAGAAAGCGGTTTACAGCTGTCTCTAACAGCCAAAACAGCTAGGAGCAGCTACATAACCTGCCACAGTAAAAATGTCACCATGTAATAAATGTCAGAATGTAAATCGGGGAGTCTAAAGATTTTACAATGAGCAAACACTGACTAAATCATTTATACATAATTATTGTAAAAATGAAGCACTTTTTTTATTACATTATTTTCACTGGAGTTCCTCTTTAAACATTGGATCCCCTCAAGGCTGTGTCTTGTCACCATTTCTGTTCTCTCTATACACAAATAACTGCATATCCACAGAGGACTCTGTCAAAATCATCAAATTTGCGGACAACACCACAATTATTGGCCTTGTTAGTGAGAACGATGAACAGGCTTACCGCAAGGAGGTGGACAGAATCTGCAATTGGTGCAGTGAGAATGGACTGGTTCTTAACACTGCGAAAACAGTGGAGATAGTCATTGATTTCAGGAAGCATGCCAGTATTCCTCCCCAGATATATATTGAGAGCACCAAGGTCGCTAGGGTTCCCAGCGTCCGTCTCCTGGGTACAACCATCTCTGATGACCTGACCTGGAGGGCAAACACTACCGCAACCCAGAGGAAGGCGCAACAAAGACTCTTCTTCCTTCGCCAACTAAAAAAGTTCGGTATGGCCCACCGGTGGTCCTACACTGCTACAATCGAGTCAGTCCTCTGCTCATCCATCCTGGTCTGGTTCGCTAGCTGCACCGCCAGCGACAGATTTAAACTCCAGAGGGTCATCAGCTCAGCGGAGAGGATTATTGGAAAACCCCTCCACCCTCTAGATCTCATCTACAACACCAGACTGCATAATAGAGCATTGAAAATTGTGGGCGACCCCTCTCACCCTGGTCACAGTTCTTTCAGCCGACAAACTGGGCCAGAGGTTCCGGTCCATCCCTGCCAAGACTACCAGGCGCATGAACACTTTTTTCACACAGCCGTTAGACTCTTGAACTCTTCCCATTCCTCTGACCCCCCCCCACCATGCTGCCATCTACGGACTAATACCTGACTTCAGCTGCGGCCGCTCTTGCTTACTGCTTTGCCTGGTTGTACTAGAATCACTATCCTCTGCTACACACTGTTATTCCTGATAGACCCACAATTGCGCTACTGCAAATGTTGTATTACTCCTGTTCTGTTGCATCGCTCGTGTTCTGTTGTACTACTCTGTATCATCTTGTATGTTGTATTATTACTATCTCTGTGCCAATCAATGTGCCAAAACCAATTCCGGGCACGGTCCAACCGTGCTTGGCGAAATGAATTCTGATTCTAAAGGAAGGGATTATCTATCTAGGGGGCTACCTATGCTGGTTACAGAGGAATGGAACATTAATACCTTGGTGTTATTGTCGCAGCATTTGCCATTTTGGTGGGCCATGATAACTAAATGTTTTGCTAATAAATGAACCAAAAGAAACACCATGACCAATGGAAGGGACTAGATTGTGAGCTCCTTTGAGGGAGTGTTAGTGACAAGACAATATACTCTGTACTTCGCTGCGGAAGATGTCGGTGCTATATAAATACTAAATATTAATAACATATGTTCAGCCTAGCGTAATATGCACGACGAAGATAGGTCTAACCGGTTACATTACAACTCATGTAAAACTGGCTGAAGAATGCAACTTGCTGTAAGTGGATCCCTTTCCTTTTACAGTGTATGTGCAGGTTTTCAAAACATTCTACCTCTGTACACCTCCCCCTCTGCTTAAAACAACTGCAGGTTGTTTAACCAATTTCGCTTCAAAGTAAAAGTGTATACAACGTTCGGTCATCACTACACCAGCCATTTAGTCACTAAAAGTAAATCCGCAACTCTCAAAAGAATCGCAAACCACAACTGCTGCAGAGGTCCCACCTCCAAAAGCCTGCCTACAGTGCAGGAGGCTGGCGGTTGCGGTATGCTTGCGCAGCTGTGTAATTGCTGTGAAGAATTACAGCTCTCGTTTAGTATTAAAGATACGTTGTTACACATTGGGGTCGATTCATAAAGCATTACCGCATTCGGTAATGCAGAAAACCGCTGACTTTACTGTCACTTACAGTAAGTAGTAGACATTATAGACAGATTTTGGGCTAGTCCATCTCTTTATGGGGGATTCTCAGCATGACCTTTAATCTTTATAAAGACATCCCCTGCAAATGATTAATACAAAGATGCTGGACAGCCTCCCTGCACACTATTTAGCTACTTTAAAAAAATAAAGAATACTAACTGTAGAGAACGCTTTGTGGACCTCTAACAAAAAAGAAGAACTAATAAGGAACCTGACATTGATCACAGGTGCAAAAATGTCAATTCGTAAAGCAGACAACAAGCAGTAATGGCACGAAGCCTTACCGTCTGCTTTGAAGTGGTGAAAAGAATGCAGAGTCTGTACTGGGAGCCGTGACTCACAAGCAAAAGCAGAGGCAGCTGTGACTGACAGGAGCAGGGAGCCAATAGAAACAGCCCCTGTCTCCTGCAAGGCTGAATGTTGGAATCTTCCTTCCCTGGTGGGACAAGCTTTTAAACCCCCCCCCCCCCCCCCAGGCAGCAGCAGAGGGAGACGGAACAAAAAAGGCATCCCCTGAATACCGTAGGCTGTGTGTCTGGTTTAACCTCTTGGGTTCCTGTTAGAAGCTAGTGGGGAAAATCCCCCAAGCAGGACATGTGTGTAGTTTTCTTGAAGGTTAATCTAAGTTGTCGCAATTAAATAGAGTGTTAAGAAAGACTAATATACAGATTCAGAGCAAGCAGAGGCAGTATAACAAAACGTACATCTAAAGGGATGTCTGGGATGCCTCACAATGCCTGAACATTACATAAAGGAACATGCACACCAGACAAAAGATGCTTTTAAATGCAATGCTTATTATTGAAGTAAACAACTTGTACAAAAACCCCGATAAACGGGCAGGATACAAACATATACATATTAGCACAATTTTAACTAAACAATGAGCAATGACATAATGTTACAATATCCTGACAAACACAGAGATGGAGGAGAGTCAGAATTTACCCAACAGCAGCGCTGTTTCGAGGCAATTTGAGCCTCTTGATCACGGGCAATAAAAGTCCAAACAGGCAAACAGCAGATAGGCAACAGATGCGCCGCCCTGCATGATCGCATCTGTTGCCTATCTGCTGTTTGCCTGTTTGGACTCTTATTGCCCGTGATCAAGAGGCTCAAATTGCCTCGAAACAGCGCTGCTGTTGGGTAAATTCTGACTCTCCTCCATCTCTGTGTTTGTCAGGATATTGTAACATTGTGTCATTGCTCATTGTTTAGTTAAAATTGTGCTAATATGTATATGTTTGTATCCTGCCCGTTTATCTGGGTTTTTGTACAAGTTGTTTACTTCAATAATAAGCATTGCATTTAAAAGCATCTTTTGTCTGGTGTGCATGTTCCTTTATGTAATGTTCATGTGTTTTTATAACATTGCACCCTGCGTGATTATGCATTGGTTTGTATAGCCTGTTGGTCTATTTATATGGGTGTGCAGACCCTAATGTACATATGCCTCACAATGCCCTCACAGTGTTACCGCAAAGGTTTTTGTCAAAGGGCTTTGGTAATTTACCGCACTTCTATCGCACCTGTGAAAATTTTTATGAATTACCACACAAAAGTCTAAAATACCGAATGCGGTATTTTCCCAACAAGATTTTTCTTTCGCACAGCCTTTTATGAATTGACCCCATTTCAACATGGGTCGGCACCTGCTGGAAGATAAAGAAACTATAGGAACAGTATACTGTATAGTTTGGCGTACAAGAACCAATTAATATCTGCATCACTGGTTCAGGTCCTATTCAAAAGCCCTCACAAAGCAGGAAATAAACACATTCAGCCATCCCTTTCACCCCTCCCCCACCCCCTTTGGTATCTGGCCATTGCAGTAAAACTAATTTATTACACAGTATAAATATATATAAGTCCGTAGGCCAGAAACAGCGTAAAATGGCGCAGGGAAATCTGGGTTCACCATACACCGCCATAGGCTGTAATGTGAATTACAGGCTATAGCGGCACTCAGACAGTAATTTGGCGCTGTCAAAAGACGGAGCCCAAATTATTTTAACATCTTAGAAGCAAGCCGCCGCATTAAAATGTCCTGCTGGAGCCTCTAAATGGCTCCAGGACGTTTTAATACATCGTTCGACCCCACTGTGTGCCCACCTGCCGCTCATACCCATCGGGACACAGAGATCCATGGTTAGGGAAGGGAAACAGGCATTCTCCTAACCAATGGCAATGCCTGGAATGAATAGACATGACACCGATCAGGAGCCATGTCCATTCATAATAAAGGAAGTAGCAAGAGGATAGTAAACTGTAAAAAAACAAAAACACATCCTGGTAAACCAGGTTACTGCTTGCAGCACCATCTAGTGGCGACAAAATAACATTACACACATTCATAATTAAAAATCAAAAAATGAATCCCTTCCACTTCCAAAAGTCCCCCCCACCCCAACAACAACAACAAAAAATACATAAAATAAATAGTTGCCTTAGGGACTTTTGTTTAATATGTATTTTATGAGGGTATATTACTACACAAGAGCTTGTGATTGTGGACCGGACACAAAAAACTAAAACATACAAATTAAACCTATATTTCCAAATAAAATATTGGCACCATACATTGTGATAGGGACGTAATTTAAATGGTGTAATTACCAGGACAAATAAAATACGTGGGTTTTAATTATGGTAGCATGTTTTATTTTAAAACTATAATGGCTGAAAATAATGTTTTTTTGGTTTTTTTTGTATTATTCCTGTAATAATGCATTTAGAATAAAATAATTAGCAAAATGTACTACCCAAAGAAAGCATAATCGGTGGCTAAGAAAACAAGATAATTTTATTGTGATAAATATTAAAAAAATGATTGGTGAATAAAAGGGTGGACATCTGAAATGTGAAAATTGTTCTGGTCCGTTAAGGGTAAAAACCCCTTGGGGGTGAAGTGGTTAAATACAGCAGAATTTGGCCGCCAGCAATAGCTGGCAGACGAATACCGTAACTTCTTTTCCAAGTCCATGGCAGCCTAGAGGTGGAATAGTAATTAATGCCCCCGATACCTTTGCAGGAACAGAGTGAGAAATTTTTCAGCTTTACCCTGCGCCCAAATCTCCCAGCACTGTTTTTGCATGTATGCCTGCAGTTGGAATGCATATCTATCAGCTGATGGTACACCATTACATGTTTACTTGATTTTGCTTTCTAGTGATATTACAGGCTAAAACTGAAAATAAAGATAGATCCCCAATGTTGTTTTTTATTTAAAATAATTGATCATATCAATTGTAATATCGATCCTAATTTTGTTAAAAAAAACAAAGAGAAAAAAAATCGAAAGCTAATTAAATAGTGTATGGCCAGCTATTTCTCACCACTTCCTGCCGGGGGGGGGGGGGGGGGGCAGGAGGACTGCAGTACATTAGCATCTCCAGCGCAGTCGTTATCATCTCAGTGTAATAGTCCAGTGGCTGGTGAGTATAATGTTTCCTCTGACACAGGAGACCTGGGTTCAAATCTCGGTTCTTTCTGTTCAATAAGCCAGCACCTATTCAGTAAAAAGACCTTGGGAAAGACTCACTAACATTGCTACTGCCTAATGAATCAGGGCTGGTGCACAACAGAGCAGTTCTGGAGCGTTTTTAAAAACGCTAGCTGTTTGAAAAAAGCTTGGATAGTGTATTTCAATAGGCTTGTGCACACCAGAGCAGTTTGTTTTTTGCACAAACGCAAACTCGGGGGCTGCAGCATTTTTTAGATTTCTGAGGCGTTTTTGCCTCAATGTTAAGTATAGGAAAGTGGAAAACCGCTCAGAAAAACGCTAGATCAGAACGGTTTTCCAGGCGTTTTTGTTACAGAAGCTGTTCAGTAACAGCTTTACTGTAACAATATATGAAATCTACTACACAAAAACGCTCCAAAAAACGCTAGGCATGTTTAGAAATCCTCTCTAAGCATGCCTAGAATCGCTCTGAAATTCCGCTTCAATAACATCTAGCGTTAGCAGATCTGCTAGAGGTTTTTGGTGCGCACTGGGCCTCAGTAGTATTGTGCGGGTCCTAATTGCTGTAGCTCTGGCAATTTGAGTCCACCATGAGAAAAGCACAGTATAAATGTTCAGTGTCTTGTCTTATTTAGTAGGGAAGCAGAGGTAGTACAAATCGGGGAAAGGGTCTGTATAAATTTAATGGCAGCTTTTTAAAATAATTTTGGGCCATTGGATTTCTGGCTGGCAATGCTGAAGACATTACGGTCTCCTATATATGTGGCTGGAGTTACACTTTAAAGAGACTCTGTAACATCAAAAAGTTCCCCTGGGGGGTACTCACCTTGGGAGGGGGAAGCCTCAGGGTCCCAATGAGACTTACCACGCCGTCTTCTGTCCCATGGGGGTCTCGCTGCAGCCCTCCGATCAGCGGCCCGACAGATCCGACAGCCTGTTCAATATTTACCTTTCCAGGCTCCAGCGGTGTCGCTGTTATGGCTTTTGGCTCCGAAGTAGATGGAAATCCGCTATCTCAGTCGGGCCCGCTCCACTGCGCAGGTGCCGGAGACTTGTGCCTGCGCAGTAGAGCAGACCCGACAGCGATCGGGTATTTCAAGCCTATTTCAGAGCCAAGAGCCGACACAGTGCCTGCGTAGGAGCCGGGAAGGTAAATATTTACATCGCTACTGTTCGGAGGGCTGCAGCAAGGCCCCCGAGGGATGGAGGACGGCGTGGGAAGCCTCATTGGGACCCTGAGGCTTCCCCCTCCCGAGGTGAGTACCCCCCAGGGGAACCTTTTTTAAAGGATCAAGAGTCACACAAGGGGTATGGATCAATGCTCAGGAAATCTTTACAGCTCACACCACAGTTTGTTTTTTTTAGTTCCATATTTATTTCAGAAAGGCAGTGTTATATACAAAAGTGGGGGGCAGGGAGGAGTCAGGGGAAGTCGCTGTACGGAAGCTTGAAGTTGTACAGGCCCGCGTAGCGAGAGTCTTGCCACAGCAGCTTCTCTTCTAGGAAATCCAGAGCCCCAACGGTCAGCAGGACGGTATCGTGCTTGATCATGCTGTATACATTTATACCTGGGGAGGAGAGAAGTGATAATGTAACAATGCAAGGCAATGAAAGGCCTGGGATCTGCTGGGAATCGCTGGCATCAGTGATTGCGATGTGTAGATCTAACGTCGGAGCGATTTCTGCAGTGTTTCGAAGGAAAGCAATTATACCCATGGCACTTCAAAGGCGATTGTGGCAATCGGCAAGCGCTGCAAAAGGGCTAATAGTGCACCATAGTGCATAGCACACCAACCCTTAGAGCCTGTTCACATATAACTTGGAGTATTACACTGCACCATGGATGCACCAGGTTTAGTATATTTTTTTTCCCTGGTTTTTGTCCTCTAAATCTAGGTGCTTCTTATGGTCCGAAAAATACGGTATGTGTATCTGCATACGTAAAACGCACATGATTTTAGGTAAGTGTGACCCCTGCCTCAGGCTAACCAATATCATTCTACACTTTTTTTCACATCTCCAGCCTTTCCAGTTGTGCTGGTGCTAGTTTGTAAAGTTCTCTCCATGGAGCCGGACATCTTGGAGATGCAATAGGGCAGAGCACCCATCCATCGCTTTCTCCTAACTTCTGATCTCCATACTGGAAATCTATACTCCATGCCGGCAAAAATGGTGCCCTTTAGTATAGCAGGCAGGTTAACAGTTGGATCATCATGGTGGGTGTCATCCATAGAATTACATCCACCATTGGCGTACATTTGAAAATGCAATACGCTTATTTAGATGCTGCGTAAACCAAAAAAAAAAAAAAAAAGGGTTATGGCTGTAGAAAATAGGGGTAGAAGAATGTCTGTAACTGTACAGATATTCTACTACTTAACTGATATAGTGAAACATTGGTAATATTTGCTGATATTTCATGATGACCTAAGCTCTGCCTACTCTCACACAGAACCTTCCCCTAATAACCCCCCCCCCAAACAATAAAACTTCCCTTCGGGCAACTAATAACCCACCGCCTGGTATCTAAATATAGGATGCTGAGGCCATCCACTAAGCAAACTGCAGCTACAAATAGCGGGCGCGTCGCCATAGTTCACATGACAGGTGCCCATTTTTGTTGCACTTCTTTTAGCTGACCCTCACCTCTGATCCACTCATAACAGGGGGTTTCAGGTCATTACAGTGGACCCAAATTAAAAATACAAGATTTCATAAAATAAATTCTATTTTCTAAATTATAATAATAAATTGCAGCCTTTTTCAGCTGCATGATGACAAATATAAAATATTTAACATTTACTGGAGGAGAGGAACCCCTCCCTTCCTTTCATATTGCCGGGACAGAATCCGGCAGAATGGTGGAGTAGGAGGTGTCCGGCAAAGGAGGAATTGCTAATGGCTGCCACCTGTATAACCCTAGTTATGAAAAGAGATTGGTGGAAAAGCATGCACTGAAATGCTCATAGGCTTGAAGGAGTGTTTATTTATCTTTGTATGTGTCAGAGTGGTGCAACTAAATATTTTTAATTAAAAAAAAAAAAAAAAAAAAAGTTTGGTTTGGGTCCGCTTTAAAGAAAACCTGTAATGAGAAAAACCTCCTCTGGGGGTATTCCACCTGGGGTGGGGAAGCCTCCGGATCCTATTGAGGCTTCCCCCGTCCTCCTCAGTCCCACTGCGGCGGCGATAAAGCTCCCCGAACCAGAAGGGATGTAAATATTTACCTTCCCGGCTCCAGCTCAGGCGCAGTATCGGCTCTCCGCTCGGAGATAGGCGGAAATAGACGATCGCTGTCGGGCCGCTCTACTGCACAGGCGCAAGTCTCCTGCACCTGCGCAGTAGAGCGGACCCGTTAGAGATCGGCTATTTTCACCTATCTCCGTGGGAAGAGCAGCAACAGCGCCCCCCACTGGAGCCAGGAAAGGTAAATAAATCAGTGCTTGTCGAGGGAGGATTGCCGGGCACTTCGGGGGAGCCAGCAATGGATTGCCTGCAGCTACAGCGGAGGGGGAAGCCTCATTGGGACCCTGAGGCTTCCCCCTGGTACATTTTTTTTTTGTTACAGGTTCCCTTTAAGAAAGAGGCCAGACTGTGTAAAGAAGCCTGTTGGCTCGTTCACTGTACACAGCGTTCTACAAAAAGAATACACTGTAACAATAGTCAGAAGTGAGATAAGGACAGACATTCTGTGCTTACCAATAGCTGGGATTAAAGTGATCTTCTTCAACTCTGCAGTTGCATTGAGAATGTTTTCAGGCATGTCTTCATTGCTGTTAAAACAGACAATTTACTGATAAACAATAAATGTATATTACAAAAAAAAAATCCAAAAGTTTAAAGAGAACCCGAGGTGTGTTTAAAGAATGTTATCTGCATACAGAGGCTGGATCTGCCTATCCAGCCCAGCCTCTGTTGCTATCCCAAACCCCACTAAGGTCCCCCTGCACTATGCAATCCCTCATAAATCACAGCCATGCTGTGAGGCTCTGTTTACATCTGTAGTGTCAGTCTCAGCTGCTCCCCCGCCTCCTGCATAGCTCCGGTCCCTGCCCCCATCCCTTCCCTCCAATCAGCAGGGAGGGAAGGGATGCAGGCGGGGACTGGAGTTCTGCAGGAGGCGGGGAGAGCAGAAGACTGACACTATAGAGATAAACACAGCCAGCTCTGACAAGCTGTTTGTCAGCAGCGTGGCTGTGATTTATGAGGGATTGCAGAGTGCAGGAGGACCTTAGGGGGGTTTGGGATAGCAACAGAGGCTGGGCTGTATAGGCAGATCCAGCCTCTGTATGCAGATAATATTCTTCAAACCCACCTCGGGTTCTCTTTAAAGCACACCTGAACTAAGAGGGATATGGAGGCTGACATTTATTTCCTTTTAAAGAATGCAGATTCACTGGCTGCCCTGCTGATTCTCTGCCTCCAGTACTTTTAGCCATAGACCTTTAAAAGGATACCCGAGGTTACATGATGAGATAGACATGGGTATGTACAATGTCTAGAAGACAAATAACTATGCTGTGTTCCTTTTTTTCTTTCTCTGCCTGAAAGAGTTAAATATCAGGTATGTAAGTGGCTGACTCAGTCCTGACAGGAAGTGACTACAGTGTGACCTTCACGGATAAGAAATTCCAACTATAAAAACACTTTCCTAGCAGAAAATGGCTTCTGAGAGCAAGAAAGAGATAAAAAGGGTCAATCGTTCATAGATTTTAGCTCTGGCATACTTCAAGGAATGTGTCATTGAGCAAAAACAATAAAACAGTTAAAAAAAACTTAAAAAGAAGATTTAAACATAAAATAAAACTGTGGAATATCTTAAAAAGACATTTTTAGGAGAAGGAAGATCGATACAATCGCTTATTTCATTCGTTTATTTTCGCCTCGGGTGTCCTTTAACAAGCATGCAGATCAGGTGCTCTGACTGATTAGCCACATGCTGGTTTCTGGCGATTCAGACACTACTGCATCCAGAGACATCAGCAGGTATGGTTTAATAGGAAATAAATATAATAGCCACCATATGCTTCTCACTTCATTAACATTTTTAACTGCCTACCCCTCACACCACGTAACACTAAGAAGCCCCCCCATATCTTTCCCTGTTATACTCATGTGGACACCCAGGTCTCTGTCCTTTTCCTCACACACATGCCCCTCGTGGTTGCCGGCGGATACGTGGACGAGTGCTTGACATCACACGCGCCTACGTGCAATATGTCAGCAACCATATGGGGTGCGTGTTTGTTCACGTAGTACAGAGCCAGGGGTGGACACCGACAGGTAAGTATTCATGCGCGGGGCTCGTCCTGATATTGCACGCAGTTACCGATGCGCACCCAATAAAGCATGTCGGCCCAAAATTGGCCTGCATCATTGATCAGGCATGCTCTTGGCGGCAACGATTTTCATCCAATTCGATCATAATAATCGAATCAGATGATCGACTGGCCGCCAAGTCACCTGATGCATGGCCACCTTTAGGCCGGTTACACACTCAAAACGTGCAGGAGAACGGCTCCTGCAGGCGTTGCGGCGTGTCGTCGGGAATTTGCGGTGCGACGCTGAGTAGCGGTGGTAGTAGTTAATTTACCCGAAGGGGAAGCGCCGATTCCCGACGATAAAATGTGCCAGGATGCGTCGTACCGCAACGCATCGAAACGTAGTGTCGGGTGTGAAAGGTAAAATGAAAGTCTATGGACTTTCCTTTTACCTTGGTTAACGCAAAGTATAGACTTTGCGTTAAAACGCCGAAAGAGGGCTCTGGTGTGAAAGAGCCCCCAGGCGTTGTACGCATCTAAAAATCGCAAATGCCGTTTTGCAATTTTGTGAGTGAATACAACCCCCCCCCCCCCCCCGGCGCTTACCTGCCAGCTACGATTTTGTGTACATCGCTTTTAAAAACGCCTTTGCAAATCGATTCTATTTTTTCACTTCCTGGAGCAAGTCTCTTTGACCCAGAAATGAATAAATACAATGCATTTATTCTTAAAAGCACAAACGCAATCGCTACACAAAGAAATTTTGTGAGCGTTTTGCGCTTTCCTATACCTTCCAATGTAGCTAAAATGCCCTAAAAATTGTACGTGCAGCGCTTTACTGAATGGAAAGCAGGCAAAACGCGCCGATATGAACTATCCCATAAGGATTCAGTGCACTAGCGATTATAGGGCGATTTTTAAAATAGACGGCACTCAAAAACAAAACAAAACGCAAAACACCCTAGGTGTGAACGAGCCCTTAGAGTACTTTCCAAGTGAGTCCTCAGCTCACTGACTTGCTAAGCGATTGTCACCATTCATAGGCTGATGCAATTATCCTGTAATTGAATCCAATGCATAATTATTTTCTAAACAGATCAGGAGACTCTTCATTGATGTGACTCAAAACGGTGTTGAAATCTTTCCACTAGCTTAGGCCACAATAAGTGATTTCATACTACGCAGCTGACTTCTGCCTTTACCTCACTGTGTTAGGCAAGAGCGGCAGCCTATGTCAAAACAAACCCTTCCCCATGACTTACACATCCACAATAAGTACCGACTCCCCCCAGTGTCGCTGGTTGAACAGATCCACAAGGTACTGGGGGTCCGATGTGGAAAGGTCAATGGAATCAATGACGTGAAGGTCATTCTGAAAAAGAGGATTTTTGTAGTCAGAAACTGACCAGCAGGGGGCAATATAGATGAAACTTCCCTACCTTAGAGCACATTACAGATAATCAAATAAACATCAAAAACTCAAATGCCTGGTACACAACATGCAATTTCCCGTCAGATCGACGGGTCAAATCAATTATTTCCAACAGGTCCGATCTGATTTCTGATCAATTTTGTATGTATAGAAGTTAAAAAAAATGAACCCTTTTAACACAATATTTCTCTCATCAGTTTATTTTCACTTCAGGTTTCCTTTAATTTGGACCAGTCTGGCAAGTGGTACTGTATTTTTAGCACCATAAGATGCACTTTTTCTCCCTCTAAAAGTACGGGCAAAAGGTCAGTGCATCTTATGGTCTGAATAATATAGTTATAATATAGTTAGGACTGTCGCCCCACACCCTCCGAAAGTATGGCAATATCGGTACTACAGCAGTCCTCCCCGTCCCTCTGCGTTGTCCTCTGTGGAACTAACTTGAACTACTGTCTTTTTACTGGTGCCAATGATCTTGCAGACGGAACTACGGCTCTGTCATTTGGGCCAATCACTACACTAGCTGAGTAGCAGTGACCCATCATGTGTCAGTTGGTGTCATTTCTTTGTTGTTTAAGGCAGAGTTCCCCAACCCTATCCTCAAGGCCCATCAACAGTGCACACTTTGCAGAAAACCACAAACATGCACATGTGAGGTAATTAGTGTCTCAGCAGAGCTGATTAACTGCCTCTGTGGATCTCCCCAAAACATGCACTGTTGGTGGACCTTGAGGACAGGGTTGGGGACCACTGGTTTAAGAAACAACAACAACTGACACCCGATAGGTCACTGCTACAGTGCATTGATTGGGCCCAATAAAGGAACCACAGTCCCGCCCCCGAGACCAATTGGCACCAGAAAAGGACAGTAAGGGCCTGTTTCTACTACACACAGATTGGATGCAGAAAAACTGACTCCAATGAATGCCTATGGGAAAATCTGCATCAGAAAAATTGCGTTTAGTGGAAACAGGCCCATAGGCTTTCATTGGAGTCAGTTTTTCTGCATCCATTCTGCATCCAATCTGCGTGTAGTGGTAACAGGCCCTAAATGTTATGACTATAGTGCTTCCCTATAGCGAGCTGAAGCTGTGCTCGGAGGCACAGCGCAGCTCCATGGCTAGGAGACAGAGGAGGACACTGAAGGTACAAGTGGGACATAAGGTCACACAAGAGGGACACAATTTGGGGGAGGAGCTCCACAAGACGCCCCTGCACCATGGACGACACCAGGTTTAATATACTTTTTCCCCTGGCTTTTGTCCTCTAAAACTAGGTGTGTCTTATGGTCAGAAGCGTCTTATGGTCCAAAAAGTACAGTAGGTGCTATAGTAGTCTGAACATTAATTGAAGGGCTTCTACTACCTTCCCACGTGTCTATAGTTTTCTCCTATAAAGAAACTGGTACAATCATACCCTCAAGATTGCTGTGATAAAGTACAAATGAACTGCTGGTCAGCGGATTCTGTTTTGCACTTCACGTCAAGTCTCACAAGTAGAGTGTCCCAGTTTGCAAGTGCAACCCATAGTGTATTTCAGCTTCCTAGTGTCCGCCACAGTGTATTCCAGATTCCTAACATCGCCAATATTGGGTGCTGGCTTCCAAATGTCTAATGTTAAAGGAACACGATCAAAGCAAGTGTTCTAAAATGACAATGTACAAATAGTGTCTAAGTAGCTGCTTTTCCTACTTTTCATGTTAAATATCAGAGGCAAAAGCTTTAATTCATTGTGTGTAGATTTTAGCTACGTTTGGAATGTCTCATTTGCAAAGGTGAATCTCTGCAGTCTGACATGCTAAGAACAGTGTAATATTGAAGCAGTGGTATATGAAAGCATGTTAGGCGCCCAGGTTTCACACACACAATTGTTGCACATAAGATACATTTCCTCTGCTCTCTGTAGGGAGCTCAGTCAGAGACAGGCAGAGCTTTCTCTCACACACACAGGATTAACAGATGAAGTGTGAGGGAATACCTCCTCCCCTCATGGTTCACGCTGCTGTCAGATTAGCCTTCAGAAAAGTGTGAAAGGAATTAGATAACAGTAAACAAAGAGATAAGAATTAAAATGTATAACACCAGTATTTAGCAGCACTTCCCAAACATTTCCTATCTCAAATGAAAAAAAAAAACATGTTAGTTGATAGTGTTCCTACAAGTGTCCCAGCTTACTAATATGTCTAGTATTGTATACCAGTTTCCTAGCGTGCTCAGTATTGTGCCCCATCTTCCCAGTGTAACCCAAAGTGTATCTCAGCTTCTCAGTGCCCCCACAATATGTACCAATAACTTCTAGTAATCCCCTCCCTCGTAATGAGTACCAGCTCTCCAACCTCATGTAACCTAAGATTATTAATATGAACTGAGGTTGCTAAACAATCTGATCACGTCACAAAACATGGACATCTACATACTATCCATACTCCCATTGGACAGACTGCTGTGAGTGGAGTTAAAACTGCAAAGTCTAGTTGTAGCTAATATGTATATCTGTGGTATGTCGTTTACAAGTACTTTTCTTCAGCAGTTTTGTTCCTAGCTTTCCATTTGTAAAAGCAAACCAAGCTATTGACGTCCTTTCAACTCATACTGGTAACCAATAGGATTGGCAATTAGGATTTCAGCAGTCTGGTGAAGGTGGTATGGGGGACATATGTTGCAATTTATTGTCTGCAAGGTCTTTAATCCTGCAAAGGTTGAAAACCCCTACAATTATTATTATTATGTTACTATTAATAAATGTATTATTAATCAAATAAACTATGATTCTATAACCTACAAGAAACAGAAGCAGCATCAGACTGTGTTCTTGGGATCAAAGATCACTGCAGATGGAGAATGCAGCCATGAAATTAAAAGACGTTAACTCCTTGGAAGGAAAGCAGTGACAAACTTGGACAGCAATAAAAAGCAAAGATGTCACCTTGTCAACAAAGGTTTGCATAGTCAAATCCATGGTTTTTCCAGGAGTAATTTAAGGTTGTGAGAGATGGACAATAAGGAAGGCTGAACGCTGAAGAATCGACACCTTCGAATTGTAATGACTTTTGAGAGTCCCTTGGACTGCAAGAACATCAAATAAGTCAATCCTTAAATAAATTAAACCTGACTGAGTTGGAAGGGGCAATGCTGAAGGTGAAGGACTTTGGACATACAATGAGAAGGCAGGTCTCATTGGAGAAGACCCTGATGCTGTGAAAGATCGAGGGCAAAGGAGAAGGGGATAGCAGAGAATGAGATGGCTACAGTGGCGGATCTAGAAGGGTGCAAAGCATGGCTCGTGCCATAGGCACCACAGCACCATGGGCACCACGCTTGCACCCCCTCCCCCAAAAGCCTTCCCTCTTTGATACACATGGCACTGGCACCCATTGCCATGGCATTCCTCTGCCTGCCCATCCTCCCTTTCAGACCAGTCAGCATGGAACCCGACAGGCACACAGTACCGTCGGACTTTAGATGAGGAAGTGACGTCACTCACCACTTCCTGCATTTGAAGCGATTTGCTCAGCTGCTGTGTGCCGCTTGGGTCCCATGCTGATCAGCAGGGCTGATCTGGAGGTCTGAAGGGTGGCGGACAATGGGTTACAGGTGTGCTACCTTTTCTGGAGTCATTTAACTACTGATGCTGTGTGCAACTTTCTACCCATACTGAGGACACCTTGCCTTGCTACCAGGGCTGTGGCGTTGGTACAAAAATCACCCGACTCCTCAGTTTATGAAACCACCAACTCCAGGTACCCAAAATTGCTCTGACTCCTCGACTCAGATTCCTAATTTAATTTTCATAAAGGCTATAGATTTGGTTCAAAAATCATCCAACTCCTCAGTTTATTGAAACCACCGACTGACTCCAGGAACCCAAAATTGCTCCAACTCCTCGACTCCACAGCCCTGCTTGCTACCTATACTAGAGACACCTTGCTCTTGGCTATAATAATTTTATTTTGAGGCATCTGGTTATTTAATTCTTGGGGCAGTTGACTACCTAATTATTTTATCTGGAGGCATGTGATTACTTTTTTTTTTATCTGCATGCATGTGGCTACTTGATGCTTTTATCTGGAGGCAAGTCACTACTTGATTCTTTTATCTGGAGGCATGTGACTGCTTGGTTGTTCACTAGATGTTACTTCATTTTTGTATCTGGGTGCATATTAAATATTCTGGTATTTGGGGAACCTAAAGGGTTGCCCTGATGAGGCATTTGTGTGGCCAATGAGGGCTCTGCAGGAGGAGGAGTGTCCTAATTTGTGTGGGTGGGGGGGGCTCTGAGTGTGTGAAGAGGTTGCTCTGCAGGTGGGGTAGGATGCTGTTAGTTAAAGAGACACTGAAGCGAGAAAAAAATTATGATATTATGATTTGTATGTGTTGTACAGCTAAAGGTGCCCATACACTCGTCAGATTGGCAGCAGATAGATAAGAAATGCATCTGATGATCTATCTGATGCGTTTTTAGAACATTTTTTACCAGGATAGAATTCCAATAGATTTCAGTTTGAAATCTATTGGAATTCTATCTGATGGCATTTTTTTGCCATCAGATTTCCATTAAGGCCAATGCAAACTGATATGCAATCTCATCAGATCGACCTAAATTTTCCATCCTGCCAGCTCGATGAAAATCCATCGAAATCGGCCATCGATCGGTCGATTGGCCAACCGATTTGCAAACGATCGATCGGTCAGAAAATCGGCTGAGTGTATGGGCCCCTTAAGAAATAAAACATTAAGATCAGATACATCAGTCTAATTGTTTCCAGTACAGGAAGAGTTGAGAAACTCCAGTTGTTATCTCTATGCAAACAAGCCATTAAGCTCTCCGACTAAGTTAGTCGTGGAGAGGGCTGTTATCTGACTTTTATTATCTCAACTGTAAGTGAACTGTTTACTTTTCCTCTGCTAGAGGAGAGGTCATTACTTCACAGACTGCTCTGAAAGAATCATTTTGAATGCTGAGTGTTCTGCACATATTATAGAATAATGCAATGTTAGAAAAAACACTATATACCTGAAAATAAAAGTATGAGAATATTTTCTTTGCTGCTAATCTTCTAGAAATTATTCATAGTACACAACCAATTCATTATATCATATTTTTTTTCGCTTCAGTGTCTCTTTAACCTGCCTGGCGTTCTATTAAGATCGCCAGGGAGGCTGCGGGAGGTTTTTTTTTTTTATAAAAAAAAAAATATTTCATGCAGGCAACTGAAAGTTGGCTGCATGAAAGCCCACTAGAGGGCGCTCCGGAGGCGTTCTTCTGATCGCCTCCGGCGGCCAGAAGTAACACGGAAGGCCGCAATGAGCGGCCTTCCGTGTTTCGCTTACCTCGTCGCCATGGCGACGAGCGGAGTGACGTCATGGACGTCAGCCGACGTCCTGACGTCAGCCACCTCCGATCCAGCCCTTAGCGCTGGCCGGAACTTTTTGTTCCGGCTACGCCGGGCTCAGGCGGCTGGGGGGACCCTCTTTCGCCGCTGCATGCGGCGGATCGCCGCACTGCAGCGGCGATCAGGCAGCACACGCGGCTGGCAAAGTGCCGGCTGCGTGTGCTGCTTTTTATTTGAGCCAAATCGGCCCAGCAGGGCCTGAGCGGCAGGCTCCGGCGGTACTGGACGAGCTGAGCTCGTCCAGACCGCTCAGCAGGTTAAGGGGTTCTGAAGGGGGCCCAATACCAGTGTTTGCCATGGTCGCTGTTTTACCTAAATGCGCCTCTGGGTGGCTAGGTAGTATCATGGAAGCAACAAACATGACCTTGGACAAGCTTGGAGAGTCAGCAGAGGATAGCGGGACCTGGCGTGCTGTGGTGCATAGAGTCAGGCACGATTGAATAGCGTCTGAACAACAACCTACAAGCATTGAGTTCTGTTGTAAATGTATATTGGATCTGTTGATGTGGCGGCGTGAGGGGTATACGGTACCTGAGCAAGCTTCAGGGTCAGTGCAGTCTTCAGACCCAGAGCACGGAGCTTCATGGGCAGCATGTAATAGTAGCTTGTGGGGCCCCGAGGACCATGGGCCACACCACCTAAACACAGAAGACAACCAGAATGCTTGGTTAATACAGCACTACATTATTATTCATTGGTATAAATAGTGATTATTGGATACAAATCGGTGCCTTCACCAGCATGCTGTATTTGACTAACTTCAGGCAGAAATTGGCCAAATGTATCGATCGGACATGCTGGGAAATCTCGTGCACACATGGCTGATCATGTGCAAGGCATTCATGGCAGACAGTAATCACAGACAAACACAATAGAAACCCCCAGCTGATGCCCCCCCAAATGTATTATGTGCCCCTTGCATTTTTACTTTACCCGTCACCCCGTCCCCAAGTGTCCGCACTGGTTTCCGCATTTGCGCCCCACATTAGTCGTGGCGTATACCACGTAGAGCGCATGTATCACACCACACACACCCCCACATGGTAGATGTCGGTAGCCATGTGAAACGCCAATACTGAAATACAGTCAGGGGAACAACGTGACAAGTATAGTATAAATGCACGGGGCACATAATACATTTTGGTGGGAATCCAGCGTCACAAGGACGATTCCCGAAAGATTTCAAGCTGAAATTAATCGGAAATCGGACAGCGGTGTGTATGGGAAGCAAACAGATCTCTATGTAATCAGATTTGATCTGAGAGAGAAATCTGTCTTCTTGGCCAGATCTGGGACTACCGCTCACAAGCTGACATAACCCATATGGGTGCGTCAGCAGACGCTTCAGAAGATCGTTTTATGGCTGGCTGGCCACCTTACATTGATAGCCCTTCTGAAGTGCGCTACCCCCCTCCCCCCTTGTTCATTGCAGATACATTTACCAACCGGAGTGGCCTTAAAGGGGCAATACTAATGTTTTCTGAATTTACAACAATAATCCACCGTTTTGTCCAGATCGCTCCCTCTGTTCTGCCCTACAGTGGAACAAAAGTCAAACCACAATTTTTCCTAGACCAAGAGGTCGACTCCCAGGCTGGTCTTCTTGTGAGTGAATTTTTTTGGAGCAGCGACCTACAAAGTGTAACTCTAAGGGCGAGTGGGGACGGTACTACCTTGCATGTCCTCTGAAGCAGTTGCCTCTAAGCAACCAAACCTTGTGAGTATATTGATATATTCTCACCCATAGTGACCTAACCATACTGCACCAGACTGGGATCCAGGTGTCCCTGCATTTTTTTTTCTTCACAAGCTTGGATTCGGTAAAATCGTTCAGGCAAAAGAGACCTCCAATAGGAGGAGCCTCCCTGTCCAACTACTAACCCCATCGGTACCGATGTAGGGTGGGTGGGCACAAAGTAAAACAAAACAAAAAAAAGATGCAGAAGCAGGACACTATCATGGAGGTTTCCCTGTATCCCTTTAGACGTGCACAAGGAAAGACTGATACACAGAGAGGGCCCTCTAGTGTCATGCAAGCAGATCTAAACAACTCTGTCCATAAGTGGGAGAACATCACCATAGCAATAGCAGAACACAGCTTGCTGCCGAGGCCTACTCCACAACTGGTTAGACTTCTACTTTTTACCGAACAGGTCTTGGTAAATTGAAGCCATGTTTTTGTTGGTTAGTTACAGAACTATTACCGCATGTGTGAAAATCTTACTGAATTCGGAATAAAAGTCTAAAACACCAAATGCTGTATCTTACCGACCAGGTCTTAGTGAATTGAGCCCAAAGCCGGCAAACATAAAAACTTGACAAAACCGTTCAAACACACCATCTTATCCTAAAGTGATAAAATGGTTGGCATATGGATTTTGTATGAGGTTCACCACATAGTTGAGCCCCTAAGACTGGCTACGTTCTACTTAGTCCTGAGGCCTCTGAAACTGTAAGAGTGTGAGTGTGTGTGTTTTTCGGTGAATAAAGAGAATAGTAAATAAAGAGAATTCAGTTTGTGGCATTTGCAAGCTTGATTCCCTTTGACTAAAGCCAATTCTGATGTCATTTTCTCCCTTACTTTTTTTTCCCCTTCTACACTCTGCACTGTCATTGCTAGCTTGCTTTGTAAACCTGTTAGCATAGCAAGATCAGATTTCAGCAGCATCACATTGAACTGCCCTCAGCCAATCAGTGAGGAGTGATGACAAACTTCCTTCTTGTCGGCAATGTACCAAATACAGCCAGTCTGACTGAGATAAGATTTATTACAGTAGAAACATTTCTGAATAAATTGGAGCACTTGCAAAGCAGGATAAGGTTGCAGGCTGCATAATGAATACAGAGCAGTGGTTAAATGGAATTTGATTTGGTGGCTGACAATCCCTCTTTAAAGTGGAAATATTATATAAACAATTGTTCTGCAGAAAAAAAGGAAGATGTATCCTTATTTGAGACATGGGACTGACCTCCTCTCCACAGAGGTGACCTGATGCTTCCTTGTCGAGCGCGTCCTGAACCCTTCTGTGCCCAGGGCTTCCTCCCTCCACCTCTGACCTCCGCTCGCGTCTTTGTCTTGGCATAACTCTGAATAAAAGAAAGCACTTTATGTAATGACTGTATAATGTGTGTGAATGCAAGGGAGAAATGTAAGCCAAACAGCTGTCAGAAGGAGGGAAATGAGGGTATGTGGAGACCGGAGGAAGGAAGCCACACAGAGTAGAGGTTAGGGGAACTGGAAATCTGAGCAGCAGTGAAGCGAAGATGGAAGGCCAATAAAGCAGGATAATACATTGGAAAGCCGAAAAGTATTAGGACGCACTCTAAAGGCAGTAGCAGGGTTAGGAAGCCTTGCCCAATGTCTCCTTACTAAGTAGGTGCTAGCTAACTGAACAGGAAGACATGAGATTCAAACCCTGGTTTCCTGTGACAGAGGCTTATTTTTATTACAAAACAAGATTTTAAATGCAAATATAGAATTTGCCATAACAACTTCCTGTGGCAAAGCATTCCACATTTTAAATCACTCTTACTGTAAAGAACCCCTTCCTAAATAAATGGCTAAAACGTTTTTCCTCCATGCGCAGATCATGTCCTCTAGTTCTTTGTGAAGGCCTGGGGACACAAAGCTCATCCACTAAGCTTTTATATTGCCCTCTGATGTATTTATACATGTTAAAGCGGTAAAAATGTTGACATAATATTAAATAAAACATGTTTTCCTACTTTGTATATGCCATACAGTTATCATGTTTGCTTCTGTGCATAAGTAGTATTATTCATTTAGAAATTACAAGTTCCCAAAGTACATTTTTTTTGCTCTGAGAGCTGCCTTTGCATTTTATTCATAACTGGTTTTATTCATCTTATATTGAAGGCAGAAATGCTTTCTGAGTGTCTGTCTGTGTTCAGGAGCTTCTGCACAGTCAGAGAAGTGTTTACGTAATTGTATCAAGTGAGAAATGTAAACACAAGTTAACATTATCTCTAGTTCGGATGCGTCCAGCTTTCTCTGCACTGAGCTTGTAAGTCCTGTGTTTAACTAATTGAATGCTGTTCTAGTAAAACAAAACAAAAAGGTGGTAGTATATAATATGCTGTAAATAATCTTTTAGAGCAAAGAAGAAATTCTGAGTTTCATTCCGCTTTAATAAGATTTCCTCTAAGGCGTCTTTTCTCTAGACTAAATAAACCCAGTTTATCTAACCTTTCTTGGTAAGTGAGACCTTCCATCCCACGTATCAATTTTGTTGTTAGTCTCTGCAACTGCTCTAAAACTGCAATATCTTTCCTGTAATGTGGTGCCCAGAACTCAAGAAAGCAGATAGCAGGATAATACACTGGAAACCCGAAAAGTATTATCAGTACCAGTGTTCTCCCCAGAATTTGTTTCCAGCCGGGTGGCATGAAATAGTAGCCGGGTGGCATGAAATAGTAGCCGGGTGGGGCGAGACGAAAATGCAGGGCAACTCTGCTTACAGCATAGGAGGAGGTGAGGAGCTGAGCTGATGTCAGCCGGGTGGTCACCAAATCTAGCCGGGTGGAGCACCCGGCTAAAAGAGCCTGGGGAGAACACTGCGTACGGACAGAGGGAGGAAGGGAAGGCAGGCATATAAGGCAACATGGAAACAAAGAGCACCTGCAGCCAGAAACAATAGTATTTTATAAAGAGGACAAACAGACAAGTCAAAGAACATTTATATCACCCTTTTCTCCTGGGGGAATCAAAGAGCAAGGGCTTCAGCCACTAAAGGTGCGCTCTATAGGCAGAAGCAGCATTAGGAAGCCTTGCCCAAGGTCTCCTTACTAAGTAGGTGCTGGCTTAAGGAACAGGAAGCGATGAGATTTAAACTCTGGTTTCCTGTGTCAGAGGCTTATTTTTATTAGAAAACTAAGATTATATTAAAGGGAACCTGATGCGAAAGGGATATGAAGGCTGCAATATTTATTTATAAAACAATACCAGTTGCCTGGCTGTCCTGATGATCTCTTTGGCTGCGGTAGTGTCCGGTTTTGAAACAAGCTTGTGACTGGCAGAGTCAGAGCTTAGTCAGAACACATGAGCTGTACACCCTTTCTTCAGTGGCTTTTAGTACCAGAGGTAGAGGATTAGCAGGACAGTCAGGCATTTAGCATTGTTCAAAATAAAATAAATATGGGAGTCTCCATAGCCCTCTCACTGTAGGGTCACTTTAAGCTGACACAGACAATGTGGCAGGAGAGCAGGTCCTACTGCTCAGCCTGTTGCCGTAATGCTTTCCTAATAGACGCTCTGAGCCATCAATCACTTGGCAGGTGTGACTAAAGCAAACAGAAGCTTTGCTCCCACCCAGACTACGTGGCCTGCATTGCTGTGGTGGCCATGTCACTTAAGCAGGTGGGGGGGGCGGGTACAGTGAGAGAATGATGTATTTGAGCCCCTGCAGATTTTGCTAATTTTATCTCTGGCCAAGAAATCACCAGACTATAAATGTAATTGAAGCTGTGTGAGACAGAACACTACATCAGCCCTCAAAAACCTAATGGACATATTTCAGCATAAAATCTATTACCATCTGCCAGGCCCACAGGAGACCCCCCCATCTTTGTGCCCCCCTTCCCCCCGGGCCTTGCAGAGTGCAGGCAGTTTACACTCACCTGTTAGCCGGGGGCATGTGTTCTCTCCATCGCTGGCACTCCTCCGTGAGTCTTCTCTCCCAGGGCGCCTGTGTTGCCTGATTAACGCTAGAGGCCCAACTCCAGAGTCCAACCACTAGCACGTACCTTGCATGACCACGTACATGTGCCTAGTGTTCTGCCTCTAGCGTTTGTCATGGGACACGGCACCCTGGGAGAGAAGAAACATGGAGGAGAACCCAGCAACTACGGAGAGAAGACACCGAAAGTGCACCAGCTGACAGGTGAGCATAAGTTTCACTGTCAACACTGCATGTACAGTGATGTGAAAAACTATTTGCCCCCTTCCTGATTTCTTATTCTTTTGCATGTTTATCACACTTAAATGTTTCTGCTCATCAAAAACTATTAACTATTAGTCAAAGATAACATAATTGAACACAAAATGCAGTTTTAAATGATGGTTTTTATTATTTAGTGAGAAAAAAAACTCCAAATCTACATGGCCCTGTGTGAAAAAGTGATTGCCCCCCTTGTTAAAAAAATAACTTAACTGTGATTTATCACACCTGAGTTCAATTTCCGTAGTCACCCCCAGGCCTGATTACTGCCACACCTGTTTCAATCAAGAAATCACTTAAATAGGAGCTATCTGACACAGAGAAGTAGACCAAATGCACCACAAAAGCTAGACATCATGCCAAGATCCAAAGAAATTCAGGAACAAATGAGAACAAAAGTACTGTAATTGAGATCTATCAGTCTGGTAAAGGTTATAAAGCCATTTCTAAAGCTTTGGGACTCCAGCGAACCACAGTGAGAGCCATTATCCACACATGGCAAAAACATGGAACAGTTATGAACCTTCCCAGGAGTGGCTGGCCGACCAAAATTACCCCAAGAGCGCAGAGAAAACTCATCCGAGAGGCCACAAAAGACCCCAGGACAACATCTAAAGAACTGCAGGCCTCACTTGCCTCAATTAAGGTCAGTGTTCACGACTCCACCATAAGAAAGAGACTGGGGCAAAACGGCCTGCATGGCAGATATCCAAGGCGCAAACCACTTTTAACCCCCTTGCCGGTCCAATTCCTGCCGGCAAGGGGGCAGCGCAGCACTTTTTTTTTTTTTTCAAATCATGTAGCAAGCCCAGGGCTCGCTACATGATAGCCGCTGAGCGGCGGCATCCCCCGTTCAGAACGGGATTTCCTGCAGGACTTCCCCGGTCGCCATGGTGACGGGGCGGGATGACGTCACCGACGTCATAGGGAATCCCGATCCACCCCTCAGCGCTGCCTGGCACTGATTGGCCAGGCTGCGCAGGGGTCTGGGGTGGGGGGGGGGGGGGGGTGGCTCGGCGCGGCGGGTAGCGACGAATCGGCGGCAATCGCATACCACACGCAGCTAGCAAAGTGCTAGCTGCGTGCAGGAAAAAAAATTATGCAAATAGGCCCAGCGGGGCCTGAGAAATCCTCCTGCGCAGGTTACTCCGAGCTGAGCTCGGGATAACCGGCAAGGAGGTTAAGCAAAAAAAACATTAAGGCACGTCTCAATTTTGCTAAAAAAAAATCTCAATGATTGCCAAGACTTTTGGGAAAATACCTTGTGGACCGACGAGACAAAAGTTGAAGTTTTTGGAAGGTGCGTGTCCCGTTACATCTGGCATAGAAGTAACACAGCATTTCAGAAAAAGAACATCATACCAACAGTAAAATATGGTGGTGGTAGTGTGATGGTCTGGGGTTGTTTTGCTGCTTCAGGACCTGGAAGGCTTGCGGTAATAGATGGTAGGCCTGAACGATTTTAGGGAAAAATTGAATTGAGCGATTTCTGTCTGAAATCACGAATTTGATTTGATTTACGATTTCCTTCAAATCAAGCTTTGTTTTCCTCTGTGCCTCTCTGTCCCCGTCTCTCTCTTTGTGCACCATCTGGGTGTCTCTCTGTGCCCCCTGTCCCCCTTCCAGCACGAGTCCAGCGATGCCAGTCTGTCCACTTCGCCACCTGCAGGCTCTAATGCACGGCATACTTTTCTGTGTCATGTGACATACAGGAACCAGGAAGTATGCCGTGCACAAGAGCTGGCAGATGGCGAGAGAGGATGGAAAGCACTCGACTCCTGTCCAACACTACCGATGCTGCGGGCTGCACGCGCTGAGACTTGGGGGAAGTTTGAAGCCGCTTATTCAAGCTTCCCCCATGTGGAAATAAAATCATCTCAGAAATTGCCACTTTGACGATTCCGAAATTGTGAGCTTGGTGATCACGATTTCGATTTAAATTCGACTTATCTTTCAGGCCTAATAGATGGAACCATGAATTCTATTGTCTACCAAAAAATCCTGAAGGAGGATGTCCGGCCATCTGTTCGTCAACTCAAGCTGAAGCGATCTTGGGTGCTGCAGCAGGACAATGACCCAAAACACACTAGCAAATCCACCTCTGAATGGCTGAAGAAAAACAAAATGAAGACTTTGCAGTGGCCTAGTCAAAGTCCTGACCTGAATCCTATTGAGATGTTGTGGCATGACCTTAAAAAGGCGGTTCATGCTAGAAAACACTCAAATAAAGCTGAATTACAACAATTCTGCAAAGATGAGTGGGCCAAAATTCCTCCAGAGCACTGTAAAAAACTCGTTGCAAGTTATCGCAAACGCTTGATTGCAGTTATTGCTGCTAAGGGTGGCCCAACCAGTTATTACGTTCAGGGGGAATTTCTTTTTCACACAGGGCCATGTAGGTTTTGAGTTTTTTTTCCTCACTAAATAATAAAAACCATCATTTTAAAGTGCATTTTGTGTTCAATTATGTTATCTTTGACTAATAGTCAACGGTTTTTGATGAGCAGAAACATTTAAGTGTGACAAACATGCAAAAGAATAAGAAATCAGGAAGGGGGCAAATAGTTTTTCACACCACTGTAGTTCATCTCAAAATCGAACACCACCACCACTGCGCTCTCAACCTGATGACGATCTACTACTATCTTCCGTCTGGCACAAACAACTGATTTCAGACAAAAAAAAAAACCATTGGTCACGCATCGATTTCTAGCAGATTCAATCAAAATGATCAAATCTGCCTGATATTGATGGGGGGGGGGGGGGGGGGGGATGAATCGCTAAATATATGGCCACCATTAGTTAGCATTCATGGTTTATAGTCTGCCTATAGCTCTCCAATACACAGAATCTTACTACGAACATTTGAAACATGTTTAGTAATAAGGCACTGCCTGTAGCAGTAATCTTCTTCGCCTCTACTACTGCGTATGGCTGACAGTGCCCCACATAGCAGCATTCAAATCTTGGAATAAGTACCGTATATTCTGGCGTATAAGACGTCTGGGCGTAACGTATAAGACGACCCCCCAAGTTTTCCAGTTAAAATATAGAGTTTGGGATATACTTGCTGTATAAGACTACCCCTCTTCCAACGCACACCAAATAAAATACAAAAAAACTCATATACTGTTGCTATGTATGAACAGATACTGGTGCTGTACTGTATGTGGTGCCCAGTATATAGGCGACTGACTGGTTGGATTGGTCAGCTCTCCTTGTTTACCTGATTATCAGAGCGGTATGGAATAGATCACGCTGTGCCCATAAAGCACGGCTCTATCACCTTTCTGGCCCACCCTTGCATCCTATTTACCTCCTTCTCTGTCTCTCAGATCTCGCACATGTGTGCCTGGCGGTAACAGGATAGGGTGCATCACCCGGCATCAATAATACCCGGCGTATAAGACGACCCCTGACTTTTCAGATGATTTTCAAGGATTAAAAAGTAGTCTTATACGCAGGAATCTACTGTAAAACATAAAACTGGGATACTTACAATTCTTTTGTAGTTTTTCTGCCAGGTTACAACCTGATGTATGACATCAATTCTAGCAAAAGACAAAACAGACAAGATCAGAAGCGGTCAGCAGTCAGAAGAGAAGAGGTCAGTGTGTCCACCTCATAAAATGACCGGCATTGTAGAAAGATCTCTGACCTGGGGGGTACATCAAACACGTCGGGGTGTAGGTGGACCAGGCCTTGTGGCTCCTGCTCCGGGTGAATCAGAGACTCCAGCCAGACTGGCTTGGGCGAGAGATGGGAGGGCACTGGAACATTACACCTTCTCAGGATGGGCTGCGATAGGTCAATGGGAGGTCGATGGACTGAAATAGTTACATAGTTATTTGGGTTGAAAAAAGACAAACGTCCATCGAGTTCAACCAGAAAACAAAGTACAACACCAGCCTGCACCCTCACATATCCCTGCTGATCCAGAGGAAGGCGAAAAACCCTTACAAGGCATGGTCCAAATAGCCCCAAAAGGGGAAAAACATCCTTCCTGACTCCAGATGGTAATCAGATAAAATCCCTGGATCAACACCACTGGGCATTACCTAGTAATTACAGCCATGGATGTCTTTCAATGCAAGGACAGCATCTAAGCCCCCTTTAAATGCAGGTATAGAATTTGCCATAACTACTTGTGGCAATGCAGTTCACATCTGAATCACTCTTACTGTAAAAGAACCCTTTCCTAAATAAATGGCTAAAAATGTTTTCTTCCATGCGCAGATTAGGTCCTCTAGTCCTTTGTGAAGGCCTAGGGACAAAAAGCTCATCTGCCAAGCTATTATATTGCCCTCTGATGTATTTATACATGTTAATTAGATCCCCTCTAAGGCGTCTTTTCTCTAGACTAAATAAACCCAGTTTATCTAACCTTTACTGGTAAGAGAGACCTTCAATCCGTCGTATCAATTTTGTTGCTCGTCTCTGCACCTGCTCTAAAACTGCAATATCTTTCCTGTAATGTGGTGCCCAGAACTGAATTCCATATTCCAGATGTGGCCTTACTAGAGAGTTAAACAGGGGCAATTTTATGCTAGCAGCTCGAGTTTTTATTTCCCTTTTGATGCATCCCATTATGAAACAAAGTTAGGAAACCAGCAAGTTTCTGCATTCCTCAGCAGTGACAGCAATTCTTCCATTCTGTCTTGCACAAAGCAAAATAATTGCAGTGACACTAATGTAGCCGAGGTGAACTCTAAAAACTGGAACTAGTTGTACTCAAATTTGCTGTTCTGTCACATAAATTGCCATGCAATAAAAAGAAATAGGCGAAAAGCAATCCTTTGGTTTGACTCACTGCTCTGTAATACTGTATACAGCTTTCTCAGGCACTCTCTTTTGCTGCAGGTTGTTAACATTTAGTCATTGCTGTGGATTTATCATCTGAACTGCCTGTTCGCATACATGCTAAAAGGGCGCTGGGAAATTTGGGTTCAGGGTGAAGCCAAAAAACAGCTCACCCCGTTAAAGCAAACTTCCCGGCAGCGTTAATTACTAATCTCCCTCTAGGCTGCCATGGACTTAGGCATATGCAATTCGCCTGCCAGCTATTTTTCAGAATGTGGGCTCCATCTTTTGCAGGCGCCCAAATTACCTTCTGGGCAATGCTATAGCCGCAATTCACATTACAGCCTAAGGTGGCGCCCAAACGTCCGGCACCCTTTTTGCTTGATTCGGCCTATTCTGGCTGTGACAATTAAAAGGAATATATACAGGTACATAGTTATAATTAAGTGTTTATATAACACAAACATCTTCCTCAGCGCTGTACAGAGTATATAGTCTTGTCACTAACTGTCCCTCAGAGGAGCTCACAATCTAATCCTCACTTTAGTCATATGGTAGGTATTAGTATAGATACAGGAGGAAAAAGGATAAAATACACTAAAAACAGTTCAAAATGGGAGGTAGTGGTGGATTTAAAGGACAACTGAAGTGAGAGATATATGGAGGCTGCCACATTTGTTTCCTTTTATCCAGTACCAGTTGCCTGGCAGCCCTGCTGGTCTATAAGGATGCAGTAGTGTCTGAATAACACCAGAAACAAGCATGAAGCTAATCTTTCAGATCTGACAATGTCAGAAACACCTGATCTGCTGCATGCTTGTTCAGGGTTTATGGCTAAAAGTATTAGGTAGAGAATAGAGGTAGAGAATTAGCAGGACAGCCAGGCAACTGGTATTGCTTAAAATGAAATAAATATGGCAGCCTCCACATCCCTCTTGCTTCAGTTGCCCTTTAACTCCCAACAGAAGACATAAATGGTGTTTATTAGCGTACACTCAGCTTTGCAGGTCGAACGCGGTTCTCCAGGCAATAAGGGAGCAACTGTATTGCAGTCTCTTAGTGCTGGGCACCTCTGCGCAAAGAGCCCATTGTACAGTTACTCCTTCATTGCTTGCATTGGTTTTTTCTTGTATCAGGCCACTTGTGTCTTGTGTTGGGAGGCAAGTCCAGAGCTAGTATGGTAGAGGTGAGCCAGTGCGAAAGTCCATAGGAAACAGTTCTCCAATCACAGCAACGTCTACAACAGGAAGCATTCTAAATTGCTGAATATTGTGGGCGTATTATTACTGCAACCTATCTGAAACCTAACAAGTGTGAGAGGGTGCTGTCCATGCAATCACATTTGTGGAATTTCCATACTGACCATCACGCTGGCTCACCTCAACCATACTAGCGCTCATACTCATTTACCAAGACGTATTACACCACAGCGGGCTCTCTGTCTTTCCTTTATGTGTATGGTTTATAATTATTTTTTATTATTATTATTCTTTTTAATTATTTCTTACATAAGCCTGGTACACACTTACAATTATGATAGGCCACTGATCAATTTTATCCCCTCTGTGCAGTATGAGGGTCAACAGATACTGAATACTATGAGCAGATTGGGTAGGTAAACCCTCACACTACATGGAGATGGTAACATTGGTCAGTGATTGGCCAATGATAATTGTAAGTGTGAGCCAGGCTTTACTAGCTCTTTGAGAGACGGTCTATCAACATTCCATCATACCCATCAAAATAGCATACAAATGCTACTGAGCATGTGCAAAGTCATGCAGCATGTAAATTAACCCCATAATACCCACCAGCAGCATTAACTACACCACCTTTCTTAGGAATTCAACACATTAGACCCAACTATATTGACTCCATTATAAGGACTTAGAGAAGCCTAGATGGTACATGCCTAGACCTGCTAGTCTAAGCTTGGCACCCCAGCTGTGGTGAAACTACAAGTCCCATGAGGCATTGCAATACTCTGACAGCTATAAGCATAACTCGGGAGGCAGAAGCATGATGGGATTTGTAGTTTTGTCACAGCTGGAGTGCCAAGATTAGCCATCAATGTGCTAGACTTTTGACACATACATACATAGCTAGGATCACTGTTACCTAAAACAAACAATTCTGGTAACTTCATGTAACAGCTATGAATGACTGCTGTACAGGCAAGCTGCTTAGCTCCCTGCTGAGCACAGTGTTCTGTTCTATGGAGAGAGGAGGATACGTGGGAGGTGCTACAGTGTGGGGTTGACAGTAGTGTGCAATGCGAACAAGAAACATTTAAAAAAAAAAAAAACATGCTGAGGGAACACTAAACTTATCAGTTTCACATACTTTTGGTGGGTCCGTCTTTTAATCCTGGAGGTAGAATGAGGTTGGGAGGAATCAGTGGCTCTGATGAAAAGGAAGAGAGGAGCTGTGGGAAACAAAAGCAAATTCTGAAAATACAGGCAGCAAACTGGAAATAAAGTTTCCCAACACAGTAAAACAGACGGTTTTAAAAAAGCTATTAAACGTCATTTTTCCATGAGTGGAGGAGGGTCTCATAAAGCACATATACACCAGAAGGAGGGGCAATGTCTTTCTCAGCAGCGCATATCTCCTAAAATGTAATAACCCTTATTCCCACTGTTGCCATAAGCTGCAGCTCATTTTTGAATAGTTTTTTGTTTGTTTGTTTGTTTCATGACTTCAAGCAAACATGTAACATCAAAAAACAAACACAGTTGCTTCCTTTGTCCTCTGCGACCCAATTCCCAATGGCTGGACCTTCCTCTAGCATGCAGCTGCACTCTCCTCCATGTACAAGAGAAGCTGTATTCGCGCATGCAGAGTACAGCCTCGATCGTTCACAGAGGAGGGTGCAGCCCCAAAAACACATCAGACAAGCCCTCGTCGGACATGTTTAGAGGGATCCTGCACAATGGCGATGGCCTCCAACATGGATGCCTCAGGATCATCCAGAAGCGTTCCTCCACGTGGGTAATTTTTTTTTTTTTAAGTTAAAAGCTCCCTTTAAGCTCCCTCCCTTTTTTTAAGTTAAAAGTTAAAAGCTTTAAAAGATAACTGCACTCATATGCAACCACGAAGTTATCCAGTACTCTTCTTAGATACTTTACAATAGTGACTGACACGTTACATGGGGTGATTTGGAATAATCTACACATCCCAACAGCCTCCAGTTTCCTAATCAAGCAATGGTATGTAGTACAATACAAGGGATTGCATCCCAATCATAGAACACCCTGCTGTTCCCTACGGGAGCTGGATCTATCAATAGGAAGTTCTCACTTACACAGTTTACATATTTGTGCTGGAGCAGAAAACGGCAGTGGTGGTTATGCCGATATTGGACTACACATGCGCAGAAGACGCCAACCCATCGGGGGTCGCTGATACTTCAGAGGCTGCCAGCGGGACCTAGAAGGCCGGAGCTGCGGCGAGGGACACAAATGAGTTCTAGGGGCTGGAAGAAGACCCAGGTAAGTAACGCTAAATTTAGTTACTCGTCTCGGAAATCCCTTAACCCCCCCCCCCCCCCCCCAATACCTGACTTTAACCATCTCTCCCCACACTTAACCTTAAAGTGAACCAGAGACGAAGCACCCTCATGTATTTTACCATATATATCAGTGGGAACATTAAAGAAAACACCTACCCTGCTCTCTGTTTCATTCTTCACTGCTCAGCCTGCTTCTAATCAGCCCTGATAAAATCCCTGACTGAGCATTCAGTCTGGCTTTGCTCAGGAATCATTAAAGCTGAGTCATTATAGCAGAGCCAAAAGGGAGCGGGCTTGAAAATACATCAGAGAAGACAGACTCAGCTATAAAGATTCCTGAGCAAAGCCAGACTGAATGCTCAGTCTGGGATTTTATCAGGGCTGCTAAGAAGCAGGCTGAGCAGCAAACAAATGAAATAGAGAGCAGGGTAGGCGTTTTCTCTAATGTTCCCACTGATATATATGGTAAAATACATGCGGGTGCTTCGTCTCTGGTTCACTTTACAGTGGATACGAGATGAACTTTTAGTCATTGCATAATTGTGTTCCTTTCCTATTGTTTATAGGGCATTCCTCAAGCCAAATACTTTTCTGTTTTTGTTTTAATACTCTAATTCCCTATAAACTAAACAAGCTTCGCCCACAGCTTCTCCAGAGAGCCATGGCATTTTCAGACAGTAGCAAGGGCTCATGGGAGCTCAGTCTGGGCAGGAGGAGGTATTACTAGCCAGAGATTTCAGAGGCAGAGGGGAGGAGGATGGAGGGAGGGAGGATGAGGGGAGGGAGGAGAAGGGAGGGGAGGGAGGAGAAGGGAGGGGAGGGAGGAGAAGGGAGGGAAGGAGAGGAGGGAATGGAGGGAAGGAGAGGAGGGAGGGAGGGAGGGAGGGAAGCAGGGGAGGGAGGGAAGGAGAGGAGGGAGGGAAGGAGAGGAGGGAGGGAAGGAGAGGAGGGAGGGAAGGAGGGAAGGAGAGGAGGGAGGGGAAGGAGAGGAGGGAGGGAGGGAAGGAGGGGAAGGAGGGGAGGGAGGGAGGGAGGGAAGGAGAGGAGGGAGGGAGGGAGGGAAGGAGAGGAGGGAGGGAGGGAGGGAAGGAGAGGAGGGGAGGGAGGGAGGGAAGGAGAGGAGGGAGGGAGGGAGGGAAGGAGAGGAGGGAGGGAAGGAGAGGAGGGAGGGAAGGAGAGGAGGGAGGGAGGGAGGGAGAGGAGGGAGGGAGGGAGAGGAGGGAGGGAAGGAGAGGAGGGAGGGAGGGAGGGAGGGAAGGAGAGGAGGGAGGGAGGGAGGGAGAGGAGGGAAGGAGAGGAGGGAGGGAGGGAAGGAGAGGAGGGAAGGAGAGGAGGGAGGGAAGGAGAGGAGGGAGGGAAGGAGAGGAGGGAGGGAGGGGAGGAGGGAGGGAAGGAGAGGAGGGAGGGAGGGAAGGAGAGGAGGGAGGGAGGGAGGGAGGGAAGGAGAGGAGGGAGGGAGGGAGGGAGGGAAGGAGAGGAGGGAGGGAGGGAAGGAGAGGAGGGAGGGAAGGAGAGGAGGGAGGGAGGGAGGGAAGGAGAGGAGGGAGGGAGGGAAGGAGAGGAGGGAGGGAGGGAAGGAGAGGAGGGAAGGAGAGGAGGGAGGGAGGGAAGGAGAGGAGGAAGGAAGGAGGGAGGGAGGGAGGAGGGAGGGGAGGAAGGGAAGGAGGGAGGGAGGGGAGGAAGGGAGGGGAGGAAGGGAGGGGAGGAAGGGAGGGGAGGAAGGGAGGGAGGAAGGGAGGGGAGGAAGGGAGGGAGGGGAGGGAGGAAGGGAGGGGAGGAAGGGAGGGGAGGAAGGGAGGGAGGGAGGGGAGGAAGGGAGGGAGGGGAGGAAGGGAGGGAGGGAGGGGAGGAAGGGGAGGAAGGGAGGAGAGGAAGGGAGGGGAGGAGAGGAAGGGAGGGGAGGAGAGGAAGGGAGGGGAGGAGAGGAAGGGAGGGAGGGAAGGAGAGGAGGGAAGGAGAGGAGGGAAGGAGAGGAGGGAAGGAGAGGAGGGAAGGAGAGGAGGGAGAGGAGGGAGGGAGGAAGGAGGAAGGAAGGAGGGAGGGAGGGAGGGGAGGAAGGGAAGGAGGAAGGGAGGGGAGGGAGGGGAGGAAGGGGAGGGGAGGAAGGGAGGGGAGGAGGGAAGGGAGGGAGGAAGGGAGGGAGGAAGGGAGGGGAGGAAGGGAGGAGAGGAAGGGAGGGGAGGAGAGGAAGGAAGGGGAGGAGAGGAAGGGAGGGGAGGGGAGGAAGGGAGAGGGAGGGGAGGAGAGGAAGGGAGGGGAGGAGAGGAAGGGAGGAAGGGAGGGGAGGAGAGGAAGGGAGGGGAGGAAGGGAGGGGAGGAGAGGAAGGGAGGGGAGGAGAGGAAGGGAGGGGAGGAGAGGAAGGGAGGGGAGGGAGGGAGGAGAGGAAGGGAGGGAGGGAGGAGAGGAAGGGAGGGGAGGGAGGAGAGGAAGGGAGGGGAGGGAGGAGAGGAAGGGAGGGGAGGGAGGAGAGGAAGGGAGGGGAGGGAGGGAGGAGAGGAAGGGAGGGAGGGAGGGAGGAGAGGAAGGGAGGGGAGGGAGGAGAGGAAGGGAGGGGAGGGAGGAGAGGAAGGGAGGGGAGGGAGCAGAGCTGGGACAAGGTCCACCAGCACCCAAGGCTGAGACACCAAAGTGCGCCCCTCCATCCCTCCCACCCCAGCCGTCACACACTGATTGCTATTGGACTAAGAGGAGCCACAGGGCCCACAACCTTCCCAACACCTAAATATCTAGTTATCTGGCTTGCAGTCACTGCCATGTATCCCCTTTTCTTATTTATTTCTGCTTTAAACACAATTAGGAATGACAGCTGAATGAATTCTGCGCCCCCTCCTACACTGCGCCCTGAGGCTGGAGCCTCTCCAGCCTATGCCTCGGCCCGGCCCTGGGAGGGAGGGGAGGGAGGATTAGGTTTTTTCACAGGCTGAGTGCTGAAGATGCAGATAAGCTTGCCTGTGTGCAATGTTTACAAACAACATGGCTGCTGTCGTATCACAGGAAGAAATAATAATATTCTATTGAAGATGTTTGCAGCTAGATTTGCTGTGTAAACTATCTAAACTTTAGATAAGATATATAGACAAGTTAATTGTTATAGTTTTTCATCTCGGATGCGCTTTAACTGTATGTCCCCCCCATACTGTGAAATTTGGGCACCCAGTGCCACAATTTGTTCTGGCTCCCAATGCAGTACCCAAGTTTCTGCCAATAGCAATAGCCCAAATTTTGCACTTTGGTGCATGACACCAGCTAGTCCTATATAATAATGTTGAAGTGTCTCTGCGACCCTGCACTTTGTGTGTGTGTCCCATGTTTTGCACTGCTGCGCATGTGCAGGGAGGGACGAGAGACGCTGAGGGAGGACAGGGCCAGAAAGGGGCGGGCATGCATGCATGACATGCGTGCGGTGGGCACATGCGCAGTGGTGAAAGACCTAGCCCGTTTTTTAAACGGCTAAGGTCACTAGTAGTTAATAAAGTAACAGCTTGATTAAGAATTAATACAGCTTAAGAAAGCATGCTGTCTGGTGAACTGTGTGCTTTCTAATATCTGACCAGCCCTTTGCAAAGTATTTCAGTCCCCACTGATTTCCATCCCTTCTCATCATAAAATCTTACAAAGGAGTATTTTAGATCCATGTCTATTTGTTTCTTGTACAGTAGTAGTGGTGGAGTATGTACCGTATTAGCCATCAGTAAATGCAAGAAGTTTTGAATCAGGATGATACCATTTATTGGCTAACTTAGAAGAGATGTTTTCTTTTTTTTCTTCTAAGTTAGCCAAAAAATAGCATCCTGATTGAAAACTTCTTTCTTGTACAGTAATGCCACATACGGGCCATGCTCATTACAGCCAGTCATATAACCTTCCTTTCTGCAGTACATTCACTCACCCTGACCCCGGCCCCCCTGCTACATGCCAGCAAGAGACCTCTCAGCATCATTCTCCGCTCTGCTCCCTCTCTTCACATGTAGACACTAGACAGGAAGGTCACTGCAATGCTTGTACCGCCATACTTCCGGCGCACATACTACGCGATGAAGCCAGTCGTGCCAGACTCGTCTTCTGCCCACACTGAAACGTCCGCCAGTTGCTGTGCGCTTGCGCAGTATCTATTCTTCTTAAGGCGGCGCTAGTAGTCAATTGAAATATAAGGGAAGAAAGATCTGAATTGTTTAAAGCCGCAGTAATTGTACACTGCCTATTGCATTTAACTGTGAGCTCAATATATGTGTTTATGCAGAGGATGCCGTTACTGTCAAATAATGCAAGCCTCTAGCTTCCCCGCTCCTTATAATTGTCCCTCTTTTCCCTGTTCTTCTTTCCCTTTCAATGGTAGTGGTCATAGTGGTAGTGGTAATAACCTTTGCTGTTTATTTGCCAAAATTGACGCAAGCCTGTTTCCCTAATGTGGTGCCTGTGATAACGTCATTGCACGCATGTAACTTAAAGCAGAACTGAAGAAAGAAAAAACTAAAAGTTTCACTTACCTGGGGCTTCTGCCTGCCGCCTGCAGCCACCTTGTGCCCACAACGTTAGCAAATGATCCTCTGGTCCCCCGCCATGGCTCTGTTTCTTCACTACTGACTTCACTGCTCGCTCCTGCTCAGGACGCGCACGGCCAGGACCACTCAGATGTAGCTGAAGGTGACTGCAACAGTGAAAGTGAGCCGCGGCGGGGGACCGGAGGACGGCAGGGGCGCAAGGCGACTGCATGGGTCTGGCAGAAGCCCCAGGTAAGTTTTTTTTAATAGTTCAGGTTTCCTTTAAGTTTTTTATGAAACATTACACATACCTCCCAACTTTTTGAGACGAGAAAGAGGGACACTTTAGCCATGCCCCTGCCACATCCTTGATTATGCCCCCGCCACGCACCTAGTCACGTATACCATAAAGATTTCATAAGAAAAATTTGTTGATTTATAATTCAAACGACACTGTTCCTTTCTATCCTGGTTCATTTTCCTTCATATTAACATTTTAAAATTAGAAATATATCAATTTAAAGGATGGGAATCAAGTTCACAGTCAATGAAACACATTTTTCAGTAGAAAAATACATATATTCACATAGAAAGAGGGACAAATGAGGAAGTAAGAGAGACAGTGGGACAGGGCTCCCAATGAGGGACTGTCCCTCTGAAAGAGGGACAGTTGGGAGCTATGATTACATAAAAAATTACTGTTTCCTACAGTTCTTTTTTTATGTAATGTTTTATAATAAACTTAAAGCGGACCCAAACCAAACATTTTTTTAATGAAAAAGGTTTAGTTGCACCACTCTGACACATACAAAGATAAATAAACACTCCTTCAAACCTATGAGCATTTCAGTGCATGCTTTTCACCCTTCTCTTTTCATTACTAGGATTATACAGGTGGCAGCCATTAGCAATTCCTCCATTGCCGGACACCATCTACTCCACCAGTTTGCCGGATTCTCTCCCGGCAATATGAAAGGAAGGGATGGGTTCCTCCAATAAATGTAAAATATTTTATATTTGTCATCATGCAGCTGAAAAAAGAAAGGCTGCTATTTATTATTATCATTTAGAAAATAGATTTTATTTCTGAAATCTTGTATTTTTAATTTGGGTCCACTTTAATTTGTTCAAGGTGGTGCAGATTCCTATTGCTTGCTCCACTTCTTCAGAGATGCAACTGGCATATTGCTCTGCACCAGCGCTGCAACCAGGCCTGGATTTACCTCACAGGAGTCTATAGGCACAGAAGTCCTGGTACCCTTAACTTCACCCTCCATGACCCTACAAACTCCACCTGCAAGTGTGCTGACTGGCCCAGCTGTCACTTCTCCCTTACTTCCCTTGCCCGTCATAGGTAGCTACAGGTGCCCCTTGGTATTAGGTAGCCAGAGGTACCCTCAATATTAAGTAGCTAGAGGTGCTTCTTAGTATTAGGTGGCTAGAGGAACCTCAGTATTAAGTAGCTAGAGGTTCCCCTGACTGAAGGGAGATGTCATCAGTGGAATGAGCTGGGTGAGAAACCTCTCATTTACACTCTTATCAGGACTCTGCATAGGGAAGAAGGGAGGGAGGCGCTCAGGGCCTACAGTGCCTTATGGTAAACCCGGCCCTGGCTGCAATGCATCACCCAACCACAGTACACTCCACTTTACTGATGTGCTGAACTTCAGAAAACCCTGGCGAATCAGCAGAGAATATACAGATGTAATGCGTGCTGATTGGCAGGTGGGACAGAGAGCAGTGGTTATTGGAGGTCCAGGAGCATTGTCAAACATGCAGCCTGAGCCTGTACTCTGCACTGTGGCAGAGTGGCTACACCAGGCCTGGGCAAAGTTTTCGTGGTCTGGGCCACCAGCTGCGGACCAAAGGCTTCATTCCTTTTTTGAAAATATCTCTCCCTGCAAAGTTGGGAGCAGCAATAAGAGTGGGTTGACACTCACCTAATCATCACTTCCAGCGTCAGGTCTCCATGGCAACAAGGCATCATGTGACACCGCCATCAGGATGTGCCAGCGTACTATGGGCTTGATTCACTAAACCGTGATATGACAAATAGCACACCTTATCAAAGATATCACACATGATCAATGATATCACACCTTATCAAAGTTAACATGCCTTATCAGAGTAGCATAGCGAGCGCTACAAACTTATGCCTGCTAATTGGCAATGGCACTCGTCCTGCCCTGAGCCCCTGTGGGTTTGTAGCGCTCACTATGCTGCTCTGATAAGGCATATTAACGTTGATAAGGTGTGATATCTTTGATAAGGTGTGCTATTTGTCTTATCACGGTTTAGTGAATCAAGCCCCATATGTGATGTCCTGTTCTATGGAGACCCGAGGCTGGAAGCGGCAATTAGGTGGGTGTTAACACCCTCTTATCATCGCACTCACTTCTGCAGGGAGGGAGGAGAGTAATCAGACCGCCCAGCAGCGGCCCGAGTCAACAGCACATGGGTGTCGGATACGGCCTTTGGGCCGTAGTTTTCCCAGAGCTAGGCTACGCCATGGGGGGAGGGGGGGTGCTTGCTACATGGGGTCAGTTTTAGAGGCACTGAGCAGTGAGCACTTATAATGGGACAGTGGCCGCATTTCTTATGTAGAGTGATGGTGACTGCTGTAGTTGATGTTTGGGATGTTTGGAAGTTATTGTTGCTGCATTTGTCATTTCTGGGCTAATATTTATCATTTTGGGGCCCGTAATTAGTAAAAGCCTAATATGAGTAACATTTATGGAGGGGTTCCCAGAGATGTGAACATTTTCAGAGGGGTTTCTCCAGGCCAAAAAAAAGAAAAACTTGAGAAAGGTTGCTTTGAACCATAGATGAAATTTGATGTTTGATAGATTTTTATCATTAGTAATCTTTAACCTCTTGAGCCCCAGAGATCTATACCCCCCTAATGACCAGGCCATTTTTTACATATTCAGCACTTCATAAATGGTTTATTGCTCGGTCATACAACTCAGCACCCAAATTAATTTTACATTCTTTTCTTCTTACAAATAGAGCTTTCATTTGGTGCTATTTGATTGCTGTTGCTATTTTTATTTTTAATTAATACCTACATTTTATTACAAAAAAAATAAATAAATACATTATATATATATATATATATATATACATACACACACATATAAGTTAATTGGCTTCCCCCTTAATTGGCCCTATGCATACACTACATGATACATACATAAACATAGGACTATGGTAGGGATTAGATTGTGAGCCCCTCTGAGGGACAGTTAGTGACAAGACAATATACTCTGTACAGCGCTGTGTAAGATGTCAGCACTATAAAAATACTTAATGCTCGTTTGTTAACCCTCCTGGCGGTTAATTTTTTTTGCCAAATTGGCAAAAATCCTTTTTTTTTTTTTTTTTTTTCTTTGTGTTTTATGTAAAGCTACCAGAGTGGTAGGTACATGAAACACCACTAGAGGGCGCATGTGTCCCTCTAGTGCGATCATCGCCGGCATCAATAGCAAACAGGGGAACGCGTATATAACGCGCTCCCCTGTTTGGCTTCTCCTGTCGCCATGGCGACGATCGGAATGACGTCATGGACGTCAGCCGACGTCCTGACGTCAGACACCTCCGATCCAGCCCATAGCGCTGCCCGGAACTCATTGGTCCGGGCAGCGCAGGGCTCTGGCGGGGGGCCCTCTTGCGCCGCTGCGTACGGGCGATTGCCGCAGAGCGGCGGCAATCGAGCTGTACGCGCGGCTAGCAAAGTGCTAGCTGCGCGTACAGCATTTTAAATGGAGCAAATCGCTCCACCAGGGGCTGAGATATCTTCCTGCGCGGCATAGCCCGAGCTCAGGAAGGTTAAACACAAAAAACAGCCTGCCAGCTCTGATTGCAGGTTGGCAGGCTGATGGCTGTGACCCGCTGTGTTTACTGACGGAAGCTCGCGCTCGTGCAAGCTCCCGTCAAATCACGTTCCGTATGCGTCATGTAGGAACGAGACAGATGCTGTCCTGCCACAATCCTGCTTTGGGTTACGAAGTGATTAAAGTGACATCGAAGTGAATAAAAACCTTATGATATAATGAATTGTATGTGTAGTACGGGTAATTAATAGAACATTTGTAGCAAATAAAATAGTCTTATATTCTTATTTTCAGTTATAATGCTTTATATTTTGCATCATTCTCTAATATTTGCAGTTTACAAACTAAACTCTGTATTTTAAACTATGAAACAGAGAAGAGCTAATGATCCTTTGAACTCCCCTGCAGTAAAACCATAAACAAACAAGAAACAGTGATAGACACAGGGGCGTAGCAATAGGGGTGGCAGAGGTTGTGACTGCATCGGGGCCCTTGGGCCTCAACTGCAATATTAGCTCTCTATTGGTCCTGTGCTCATAATAATCACTTCTATAGATACTTTGAATAGTGGGAATCATTAACAAGCTGTTCCCCATCATGCCCTTCTTGCACCTCTGACACTGGAATTGCCATTGGCAGGTTTTGGTGCTCCATATTAGTTGTTATGTATAGAGTGCTTGGGGGGCCCCAATGTAAAACTTGCATCGGGGCCCACAGCTCCTTAGCTACGCCACTGGATAGACAGGTTGTGATAAGTGCTCCAGAAAACAGTGCTGTCTTCTCTAAACTTTCCTTACTAATTTGGTCAGAGACCTCAGAGAGCTCTTTTGCATAGATAACAACTAAAGTTTCTTAACTCTTCCTGTCCTGCAAACAATATGAGAGCCATGTCTGTGCTACCAATGTTCTATTTCTTAGCTGTACTACACCTACAATTCATTATCTCATATGTTTATTTTCCCTTCAGATTCCCTTTTAGCCTTTATCTTGTTGTCTGTTCAGGTTTTCTTATATAATGCACCCATCAACACATGCAGGACAAGCAGTTGGCCACTTTGGATATTTTATCAGATTGCTTTGTCCCTGAATAATGCAGGAAGCCTCCTGCCTCGCCTCCTCTCTTCTCTTTCCATATTAAAGCACATGCAGTTATATTGCGGAGATCTGCAAACAATCAGTAGAGTGGCTAGAGTTCAATATGCATTGTGCAATGATTATTAAATCATTGCACAATGCATATTGAACTCTAGCCACAAGGGGGCACTACCCTCTCATTCGTTTAGCAGCAGCGGACCTCCAATGCAAACCAGAATGTGTAGATTGAATGAAAGGGACTAAACAGTGCAAATCTGCAAAATCCATTACAGAAATCAGCACTTTTTAGTAGGATGAAAATGAGACCAAGTTCATTTTTCAATAGGGCCTTATAAATCAGTCAGATGTTTCTTGGTGAATATGAGGAGTTAGGATATTGCAAAACATAACCCTAATCCCCTCCCCCACACACCAAACTTTCTACCTGATGCCTAACCCCACCCTGCACAAACGTTCTTCCTGACGCCTAACCCTAACCCCCCCCCCCTGCCCTGCGCACCTTACCTTACCCCGCCCCCCTTTCCCCATCGCCAATCATTTCTGGGGTGACGCCATATGTGTCTAATGAAATATTGGCATTGAGGCCTAATTTGGTCAACAGCCAGATGCCCAAATTACCCCTCAATACTGATATAGGTGCCTATGACAATGCCTAAACTTCCAGCGCTTGCGGGCTCCCAAATTGCCTGCTTCTTCATGTGAGGATAGGGTTAAGTTTAGTACAGCAAGGGGGGCAGTTAGGGTTAGGCATCAGTAGGGGGAGGGCTCATGTGAGGATAGGGTTAAGTTTAGTACAGCAAGGGGGACAGTTAGTGGGAGGCATCAGTAAGGGGGGGCGGCTCATGTGAGGATAGGGTTAGGTTTAGTGTAGCGAGGGGGACAGTTAATGTGAGGCATCAGTGGGGGGGGGGGCTCATGTGAGGATAAGGTTAGGTTTAGTGTAGCGAGGGGAACAGTTAGTGTGAGGCATCAGTAGAGGGAGGGCTCATGTGAGCAGAGGGTTAGGTTTAGTGTAGCAAGGGGGACAGTTAGGGTTAGGCATCAGTAGGGGAAAGGCTCATGTGAGGATAGGGTTAGGTTTAGTGTAGCAAGGGGGACAGTTAGGGTTAGGCATCAGTAGGGGGAGGGCTCATGTGAGGATAGGGTTAGGTTTAGTGTAGCGAGGGGGACAGTTAATGTGAGGCATCAGTAGGGGGGGGCTCATGTGAGGATAAGGTTAGGTTTAGTGTAGCGAGGGGGACAGTTAGTGTGAGGCATCAGTATGGAGAGGGCTCATGTGAGCAGAGGGTTAGGTTTAGTGTAGCAAGGGGGACAGTTAGTGTGAGGCATCAGTAGGGGGAGGGCTCATGTGAGGATAGGGTTAGGTTTAGTGTAGAGAGGGGGGCAGTTAGGGTTAGGCATCAGTAGGGGGAGGGCTCATGTGAGGATAGGGTTAGGTTTAGTGTAGGGAGGGGGGCAGTTAGGGTTAGGCATCAGTAGGGGGAGGGCTCATGTGAGGATAGGGTTAGGTTTAGTGTAGCGAGGGGGACAGTTAATGTGAGGCATCAGTAGGGGGGGGCTCATGTGGGGATAAGGTTAGGTTTAGTGTAGTGAGGGGAACAGTTAGTGTGAGGCATCAGTAGGGGAAAGGCTCATGTGAGGATAGGGTTAGGTTTAGTGTAGCAAGGGGGACAGTTAGGGTTAGGCATCAGTAGGGGGAGGGCTCATGTGAGGATAGGGTTAGGTTTAGTGTAGAGAGGGGGGCAGTTAGGGTTAGGCATCAGTAGGGGGAGGGCTCATGTGAGGATAGGGTTAGGTTTAGTGTAGAGAGGGGGGCAGTTAGGGTTAGGCATCAGTAGGGGGAGGGCTCATGTGAGGATAAGGTTAGGTTTAGTGTAGCAAGGGGAACAGTTAGTGTGAGGCATCAGTAGGGGGAGGGCTCATGTGAGGATTGGGTTAGGTTTAGTGTAGCAAGGGGGACAGTTAATGTGAGGCATCAGTAGGGGAAAGGCTCATGTGAGGATAGGGTTAGGTTTAGTGTAGCGAGGGGGACAGTTAGGGTTAGGCATCAGTATGGGGAGGGCTCATGTGAGCATAGGGTTAGGTTTAGTGTTGCAAGGGGGGCAGTTAGGGTGAGGCATCAGTAGGGGGAAGGCTCATGTGAGGATAGGGTTAGGTTTAGTGTAGAGAGGGGGCAGTTAGGGTTAGGCATCAGTATGGGAAGGGCTCATGTGAGCATAGGGTTAGGTTTAGTGTAGCAAGGGGGGCAGTTAGGGTTAGGCATCAGTAGGTGGAGGGCTCATGTGAGGATAGGGTTAGGTTTAGTGTAGCGAGGGGGACAGTTAGGGTGAGGCATCAGTAGGGGGAAGGCTCATGTGAGCAGAGGGTTAGGTTTAGTGTAGAGAGGGGGACAGTTAGGGTTAGGCATCAGTATGGGGAGGGCTCATGTGAGGATAGGGTTAGGGCCTGTTTCCACTACACGCAGATTGGATGCAGAATGGATGCAGAAAAACTGACTGCAATCAATGCCTATGGGAAAATTTGCATCAGAACAATCGTGTTTAGTTGAAACAGGCCCATAGGCATTCATTGGAGTCAGTTTTTCTGCATCCATTCTGCATCCAATCTGCGTGCAGTGGAAACAGGCCCTTAGGTTTAGTGTAGCGAGGGGGTCAGTTAGCGTTAGGCATCAGTAGAGGAAAGGCTCATGTGAGGATAGGGTTAGGTTTAGTGTAGCGAGGGGGGCAGTTAGTGTGAGGCATCAGTAGGGGGAAGGCTCATGTGAGGATAGGGTTAGGTTTAGTGTAGCGAGGGGGGCAGTTAGTGTGAGGCATCAGTAGGGGGAGGGCTCATGTGAGGATAGGGTTAGGTTTAGTGTAGCGAGGGGGGCAGTTAGTGTGAGGCATCAGTAGGGGAAAGGCTCATGTGAGGATAGGGTTAGGTTTAGTGTAGCGAGGGGGCAGTTAGTGTGAGGCATCAGTAGGGGGAAGGCTCATGTGAGGATAGGGTTAGGTTTAGTGTAGTGAGGGGGGCAGTTAGGGTTAGGCATCAGTAAATTACCCATATTTTACTATTAGATTTAGCAAATGACTTTAGGGGAATATTGGTAATTCCACTGGCTGCTTTCCCTGGTGCCCAAATGACAATGGCACCCTTTTTATTTGAATGCGTAGCTAGTGGGTGAGAAGTAGTAGCTGGTGGGTGAGAGGTAGTGGGTGGGTGACAAATAGTTGTGGATGGCAAGTAGTGGGTTACAGGTAGTTAGTGACAAACAGTAGTAGGTGACTAGCAGTGGGTGACCAGTAGTAGTGTAGAATGTCATGCTGCTGGAAGTAAAAGTGGCCCAGCAGAGGTAAGTAGGCCTTCTCAGGCAAGGTGCCCACAATATTCTGCACATAAAACAATCTTGTATGTTTGGGCAATTGTGTTGCCTTGGAAAAGTATTTCGGGCCCAAACATGGGCAGTCTTTGGTCTTTCGGCAGTTGAAGAATTCAAGTAAAAGCACGCAGGCCGCCAGAACGGCTTCTAATCTGCTGCAGTTGTTTACGGAGTCTGGCGTAGAACCTGGGCACTCACACCACCCTCCCTTCTTATTCCCTAGAAATGTCCAACTAGTCATAGTAATGGATTTACTGTTGATGCAATCACATAGCGCATTCTTAGGAAAACAATTAGGCTTCAGATGCTGTCTTGAAGACAGCACACAGTAATAGGGATAATCATAAAAAGTCATGAAATCAGATAAGGGAACCATATTAAAGCAAATGTTGCATCCCACCGCTGCAGATGCAATCGCCACTGCACTAGCTCAGGGCCGGATGGACTTCAGAGTGGGACGGCCATAGTAAGAAACATCAGCAGCAGGCGTGACGATCCTGCGGCGGCCCGTGTGTGCACATGGCGCCTGTAGGCTTGAGCCTACAGTGCTTAGTGCTAATTTCGGCCCTGCTCACATCTGAACTTTTCTGACTCAAGACGCCACTAAAATGTTATTACATACTCATATAATATCTCCTTATTGAGTATAGAGATGGCTCAAACCTCCGATTTTCGCAAAAGTTCGGTTCGCGCAAACTGCAATAGACTTCAATGGGGATGCGAACTTTGAAAACTAGAAACATTAATTCTGTCCAGAAAAGTGATGTAAAAGATGTTTCAAGGGGTCTAACATCTGAGTTTTTGCATGGATGAGTGGGATAGATGCCAAAAGTCCCGGGGAAAAATCAGGCCAAAGTTTGCACAAATAAGTTATAAGCGTTCGAACCGTTGAGGCCATCTCTAATTGTGTATATTTGTTTTTTTGGGGTTTTTTTTTTTTTTTATAGATTCTTTATTTATCAACATGATTTACAAATACATTAAACAATCATATCCCATAAAACACAAACGGGTTATTCTTAATACATAAAAACATCACCTCCCAAAGGAGCGTGGAGGCCTGCTTTGACAGCTTGTTCTTTTACATGCATTTATGTTATCCAACTATAATAAACCCCTTTCTAGATCGCTATTGGCAATTTACCCTCATTCAATTTTTCTTCCCCCTCCTATTTCCAGCCCGCTTGTCTCACTTCCCCCCTTCTCTAACATGCGTCCGGAGGACTCCCATACTGTCAACATAGAAAAGAAAACAACAGAAAAAAGAGGAAAAAAAAAAAAAGACCCAAACCCAAGACCCTTCACCTTGTTCCCTGCTCCTCACCTCATCCTACCCACCCCAGTCCAGCCCACCCCAAGTTTACCACCTCTCTGAAGAGGGCTTCCGTATGAAGACAATAATTAGTCATGTCTGTGTCCCACCATCACCAATCAGCTTCTCTTCTTCAGTGTGTATATTTGTATACTACGTTTCCCTTGTCGCCTCCACTTAAAAAACATCTCCCGCATTCGTGCTTTTCTCATACAGGACACTACCAAACTTCTGGTGCATGCCCTGATTATTTCCCGACTGGACTATTGCAACTCTCTGCTCTGCGGCATCCCTGCCAACCGTTTAGCCCCAATACAGTCCATCATGAACTCTGCTGAACAACTCATCCACCTCTCCTCCCGCTTCTCCCTCCCGCTTCTCCAGCTCTATCCTCTCTGCCAGTCCTTTCACTGGCAGCCAGTTACACAAAGGATACAATTTAAAATCCTTACTCTCGCCTTCAAAGCTCTCCACAACCTAGCTCCTTCCTATCTAAATCAACTTATTTCCAGATACCATCCTACACACAATCTCCGCTCTACTAACAATATCCTATTGTCTTCTTCCCTGGTCTCCTCTTCCCACTCCTGCTTACAAGACTTCTCTTGATCCTCCTCCCTCCTCTGGAACACTCTCCCTCAACACATCCGCCACTCACCCACACTTACTCTTTTAGGCACAATCTGAAAGCTCACCTCTTCAGGCAAGCATACTTTCCTACCTAAAACACCTTGCCCACTGACCACCATTTCTACCACCCCATACACAGCTTCCCTTTACCTACTGTCCTTTACCTTAAACCCTTAGACTGTAAGGCCTTTTGGCCAGGGCTCTCCTCCCCTTTTGTCTCACAATGCTGTGTAATGGGCATGGCCGGATTTCTGGCAAGGCCACATAGGCCATGGCCTAGGGCACCAGATAAACAAGGGGCGGCCTGCAGATAGTGGGCATTATTTGCAGGGCATTATTTGCAAGTGTCCAAACAAATGAAAGGGGCCAGGATAACTGCACTATTAGTACCAGCTGGCACTTGCCTGTGCTGTGCTACAGGCAGCTGCAGTCCGTTAACCAAACATTTGTGAACAGTGTGTGACTAGCAAAAAGCCAGACCTTGTCCAATGACATAGCAGCAGCTACAGGCAGTTACAGAAGGCCGGGTCTCACACACTCGGTGTGGGGGATGAAAGGACCAGGGGCAGCACCAGCAAATAGTACAGAATACAGAAGGCAGCGTCTCACAGTACCCATTTCTTAATTATTGATTGGCCAGCGCTGTACCCTGGAGACAGCAGTGGGTACAGGACTCACTTTTGTGTGTTGCTGACCCCACCCAATGTCCAATTGTGAGCCACTTTTGACTATGTGTGTGTGGTGGACAGCTTCCACCACGGCCATCACCTGTAGATCGCTTGATTGACCAGTTCCCCCGTGTGACGAGATTGATTCACTTCACGTTGCCATGGAGACCTCGGCACTAGCCACAATAGTGGACACCAGCGGCCCAAAAGTTTTTGGGTGTGTGTGTGTGTGTGTGTGTGGAGAGAGGTGGTAGGATACGGTTTCGGTTGGGGCGGCTGGTAATAGTCGGCCTTGGGCGGTAAGAAGTACGAATCCGGTCCTGGTAATGGGTGTACATACCTCCCACCACTGTGTAAAATGGGTGCATATTAAATCAGCGCCGTTCAGTTCGGCGCGGTGAGAGCCGAATCCGGCTCTCACCGCTGCCGCTAAACTCCGAGGCGGCGTTATATACTATTCCCCCTCCGAGTTGTCGCAACTCAGAGGGAGATATAATTCGGGGTCTGGCAGCCCCCAGAGCCCTGAATTTCCGCTACACGCCCCGTGCAGCATAGCATTGCTGCAATGGGGCGCACAGTTTCAGCACTCGGCTCTCAGAGCCAAAATCAGCTGATCCGGTGTAAAATATGTAGTTAATTTGTTCACTGCATCAGCTGTTATCCACTCTTGTATTGTATTAACTGTTGTATTGTTTATTTTGTATTCTTATACCCTGTATACTGTTGTACAGCACCACAGGAGATGCTGGCGCTATATAAATCAAGTATAATAATAATATTTTGTGGACTACCAACTAACAGGCTGGCACACCTCCAATCTTTACTGAACTCGGCTGCTCATCTCTCTTCTTGCTCTTCCTATACTGCTCCTGTCTGTAAAGCTCTTCATTGGCTGCCAATTAGAGGATCCACTCTTAGGCCTAGTGCACACCAGAGCGGTTCGGCTGCAGTTTGCGATCTGCTTGCGGGTGCGGATCTGCTAGGGTAATGTATTTCAATGGGCTGGTGCACACCAGAGTGGGAGGCGTTTTGCAGAAACACATACTCCCGGGCTGCTGCAGATTTTGGATTGCGGATGCATTTCTGCCTCAATGTTAGGTATAGGAAAAACGCAAACCGCTCTGAAAAACGGCACTTCAGAGCGGTTTGCCAGGCGTTTTTTGTTACAGTAGCTGTTCAGTAACAGATTTACTGTAACAATACATGAAATCTACTATACCAAAACCGCTACACAAAACCGCAAAACGCTAGCTGAAACGCTGCAGAAAAATAAGAAAAAGCGTTTCAAAATCTGCTAGCATTTTGCGGATCTGCTAGCGGTTTTTGGTGTGCACTAGGCCTTAATTCTAATCTACAAAGCCTTCCACAATCTGTCTCCCCCATACATCTCCTCTCTAGATATCAGATACCAGCCCAACCGCAATCTCTGCTCTGCACATGACCTTCTTCTGTCCTCTAGAATCATCTTCTTTAATTCACTGATACAATCGGAAGCCCCATTGGGCAATTCAAATGTACAAGTGATGCCGTTTCTGATCACTATTGCCCTGGGATGTGCTGACAACTGACAGCAGCCAGTGTCCGCAGTGTTAAACCCCCCTAAAGACCAGGCCATTTTTAGCTAAATTGGCCACTGCAGCTTTAAGGCCTCGCTGCAGGGCCATACATGTCAGCACACAAGTGATTCCCCCTTTTCTCCCCACCAACAGAGCTTTCTGTTGGTGGGGTCTGATTGCCCCCAGATGTTTATTTATTTTTTTACAAAATATTTGTTTCTTTATTTTTGTAATAAATTTGTGTTTTTTTTTCTCTAGCGCCCTCCCTGCCTCCCCCCTGCTAGCCATTCACTGTGATCGGCTGTCATAGGCTTCAGCCTGTGACAGCGGATCACCCCCGAGCCAATGGAGGGGACAGCCATGTCACACAGTTGTCCCCAGGACAGCGCTGCCTTAAATCATAGTGCTGTACAGGCATAAAAGATCGCAGTTTCGCCGTCTAACAGTCTCCTAGCGGCGATCGCCACTTTGAGACTGAAGGCGGAGCTCCATCATCCAAGCGGGGATGTGCGATCACCTGCAAAACCCTCCCCCAGGACTTTACACCGATCGGCGTTAGGCAGTCTTAAAGTAGTTAAATGGACTCAGAGCTGAATGATTAAAAAGATTTTATACATGTTTGGGGCTTTCTTCAGCCCCATCCGCTCCGATCGCTCTCACGCTGCCGTCCCTCGCTGCCCGCAGCTTCGGAAACCGGGTCCCGTCACAGACGCCAGTCGCCGCCAGCTATATATCCCTCCAGCGGCTGCTGCAGACATACGCAAACAGCACACTTCTCTTACGTTAGACTGGCTCTGACTGACGGAAGTGCGGGTACCCAGTTCCTGAAGCTGCGGGCAGTGGAGGACATCAGTATGGGAGCGATTGGAACGGATAGGGCTGGAGGAAGCCCCAGGTATGTATAAAATCTTTTGAATTATTCAGCCCTGGTACACTTTAAAGGGAACCTTAACTGAGAGGGATATGGATGTTTCCTTTTAAACAATACCAGTGGCCTGGCAGTCCTGCTGATCTCTTTGGCTGCAGCAGTGGCTGAATCACAATGTAGATAAGATAGTTTATGAGTGAGTGCACACCATTACTGCTTCACACTAATACTCTGCACAGCGGTGCACATTCCGGATATAAAGGCTAGAATTTCCACAGTATAAGCAAGAAGAAAGATTCCAGGAGCATCTGCGCTGTCATATATAAAACTTCAAACTTTTATTCCAACATCTTCTTTAAAAGTGTGTATCCACACAAAGCAGTAGAGTAAAATTATACTTATCACCAAAGGATCACTTTAGCAGCAGGGGTGACAGACACGGAGAGGTGTGGAGGTGCTGAGTCGACGATCGTTTCGCCTCTGCCGAGGCTTTATCAAGACTAACCGACCCCTCCGTGCTGCACTCCTTATATGTCGCCTGCTCCTCCCCCCGTCCACCCACCCCAATCACCCCTGTCTCACCTGAAAGCTATCACCTACTCCAGCTATTCATCCACGACACCTCCCCGTACTGCCACAACGTCACTTCCGGTCCAACCTTCTACTCCGTGATGCGCGCTCCATCCCCTACTTCCTAATGCGTTCCACCCATCTTTGTTTGCGCTCCAGCGGCCATTCGCGTTCACTTGACGTGATCTATACCCATGCGCATGTATTCATATGCGACCCTCCTGCGTAACGTCATCCCTCGCACAAGAGGGCTCCATCTTGTGGCTACCTAGTGTAAACCATGCATATATGCCTGCCTATGTGTGTAACCATCACCAGCAGGAACGTGTCTCACCCAGGAGGGTTCCATCTTGTGGCCATCAAATATATTACAGGTACTAAATTGTTACCACTATAAGGAGCTGCACTGTTACACTAATACTAGGCTATTCTAATTCTCCCCGGCCCAACCAGTGAAAAAGGAGAGCACAGGTGGGAAAGGGGATAGGGAAAATGGGGTAAAAAACAAGCAAGCAGCTAATCCAGTCTGACTTCAGTCAGAGCACCTGATCTGCATGCTTGTTGAGGGGCTGTGGCTAAAAGTATTAGAGACACAGGATCAGCAGAAGCGTCAGGCAACTGGTATTATTTTAAAAGGAAAAATCCATATCGTTCTCAGTTTAGGTTCCCTTTAAAGAGGAACTTTAGTGAAAATGACATCATGAATAAAATTGCTTATTGTTTACAATATTCATTTATAGATAATTTAGTCAGTGTTTGCCCATTGTATAATCTTTCCTTTCCCTAATTTACATTCTGAAATTTATCACTGGTGGTGACATCTTTACTGCCAAGTGAGCTGTACCTAATGTTCATTTACTGATAGTTCAATACACAGAGGGAGATACTGGTGGCTTGGCAGCTGGAAAAAAGATGTTGTTTCCCACAATGCAGTGAGGTTCACAGACGGCAAACTGTCAGGACCTTGGTCATGACATTACACTGTGGGAGAGTTTTCACCACAATATCAGCCATGCAGATGTCCCTGTTGATCTATTTGAGGAAAGGAAAAGATTTCTCATTGGAAAGGCGGTATCAGCTACTGACTGGGATGAAGTGCAATCCTTGGTTAAAGTGGTCTAACACCCAGCATTTCAACTTTGCTTTAAAAGATTGCTTACAACTTAGAAACTATTATGCCAGATTTTTTTTTTAAGCAGAAATTCACTGAATGGGTTAAACATGACATTTTAGTTTTGCATCTAGCTAGAAATCCGTGTCCTTGCTGAGGTTTAGATACAAATGTATCTTTGTTTGGAATGCAAATAGACCTCTGAAAAGCCTGTCTGGGAAGCCCTCTGTGCTCTCTCAGAGAGGTGTTTGTTTATTTACATTGTAAATAGATACATTTGTATCTAAACCTCAGCACGGACGTGGATTTCTAGCTAAATGCAACACTAAAATGTCATGTTTAACCCATTCAGTAAATTTCTGCTGAAAAAAAAAATCTGGCATATAGTTTCTAAGCTGTAAACAATCTTTTAAAGCAAAGTTGAAATGCTGGGTGTTAGACCACTTTAAAGTTCCTCTTTAAGGCCTCTTTCACACCAAGACGTTGCGTTTTAGGGGACGTTAAGGTCGCATAACGTGCCCCTAACGCAACGTCTGGTAGTGTTGGAGGTGGACGCCAGAGTGAGCCGCGTTGTGCAGCTGTTGGTGCGCCTTTTTTGTCTCATACCTTGCAGGGACCACGTGATTGGAACATTCCGCATCACATGGTCCCGCCAGCCAATCAGCAGCCTCTCCAGGAAGTAAACACTGCAGTAGTGATGGGAAGTCCGGCTCTTTTTAATGAATCGATTCTTTGAAAAGAGCCGGACTTCCTATCTCTACTGTTCAGAATCGATTCAGAGCAGCAGGACTGAACCTAGTAATGGGAAGTCCGGCTCTTTTCAATGAATCGATTCAATGAATCGAGCCGAACTTCCCATCACTACACGCAGTGCAGTGAATATTAATTAGCCATGTGGCTAACAATAGCGGACTCTCCCCTCCTCCTCTCCTCCTCAAAATAAAAATAAAAAAAAACAATATTGAGCATGTGCAAACAGTCTCGTACTGCATGCTGCACTTTTAAATAACGTGCAGCATTACACTGTAATGCAACGTGAGCACTGTGAACAGCCCATTGATTTTTCATTACTGTGAGTTGGGCTGCGTTACAGGCTGCTCTAACGTGCGCCTGTAACGTCCTACTGTGAAAGCAGCCTAAAAGAGGAAGAAAAGACAAATAAAGAAGAAGGCACATTACAGAGAATTTAAAGAAGAAAGAACTTTACAAAAGAAAATAAAAGATATACTATAGATACAGTATACAGGAAAAGATAAGGTGAAGAAACAAGGATATGAATATAAAAAGGATACAAATAAGTTATAACAAAAGAAAGAAATATAAAAAGTTATATAAACACCTATAAGTTATACAAACACTTCCTCCTAGTGTTTCTTATTCTGCTGTAATTGACCATATGAACATGTTCCAGTATTGGTGATATCTCAAAACACACATCAGCTATGTCTGTATTTGTATTGCTAGATGTCCTGATTGAACCTCTCCTGCATCTATGTTCCCCACTACAGTATTTGTTTTTCTAGTGGCTGGATAGTGTGCTGGTTATTAAGGGCTCTGCCAGAATTCAAATCTTGTCTCTTCCTGTTCAGTAAGCCAGCACCTATTCAGTAAAGAGACCTTGGGCAAGACTCCCTAACGCTGCTACTGCCTGTAGAGCGCGCCCTAGTGGCTGCAGCTCTGGTGCTTTGAGTCCGCCAGGAGAAAAGCACAAAATACATGTTCTGTGTGTTCTGTGTTGTACTAATGTACAGTGCTTGCATCCGTGAAATATGTAGTGATGATTGTAATCAGCGAATTACGATTATGCACATTTTCACGTAAATTTTCGCCTATACGTAATTACGTTTTGTATATTTATTTGATTTTGTATAGTCATATGTAATTTCACATAAAATTTTGTGTAATTTCGTGCCGACTTTGGCATTCTGGCAAAGCTACATACAGTATGTTAGGGAGAATAGTGGATACCAGTCAAAACAAGAATTTTCCAAAAAGACCTTGTAGTTTTTGAGAAAATCTATTTTTAAAAATTCAAAGAAAAAATGTTTTTTAAACTCAGAAAAATGACAATTTAAAAACCATTTTTTCTTTGCATTTTTAAAATCGCTTTACTCAAAAACTACAAGGTCTTTGTGAAAAATTCTTTTTTTTTACTTGTACCCAGTAATCTCCTTAACAGTGCAAGTTTGGTAGCAATAGCATGTATGCTTTGCTATCAACCACTAGTTGGTCGGCACAAAATAATGCAAAATTTCGCAAAAATTACACAAAATTATGAAATATTACTATTACATAGGAAATTAATTACGATTTTTCCTGAAATTTCGCATTACGATTACAATGCATAATTGCGAATTTCAATGCAAAATTTCGTCCTACCACTGGAAATATGCACCTGCTGTTTTTAAAGTGATCAGTGCCGCCATTGCTGTCAGTATAGTGGTGTCCAGGAAGCAGTTTGTGGACTTCTGAACAGCCGTTCACACACATACCGTACATTCTGGCGTATAAGACGACCCTCCAACTTTTCCAGTTAAAATATAGAGTTTGGGATAAACTCGCCGTATAAGACTACCCCTCTTCCAATGCACACTAAATAAAAATTTTAAAAAATCGTATACTGGTGCTATGTATGAACAGATACTGGTGCTGTACTGTATGTGGTACCCAGTATATAACAGTATATAGGCGATTGACTGGTTGGATTGGTCAACTCTCCCTTTCCCTAAGTGTATTGGTCAGCTCTCCTTGTCTGCCTGTTTATCAGAG